>NW_025109550.1:2229260-2258834 GCF_011392965.1 Frieseomelitta varia
TTTTTTTTGGCTTACTAATTTAAATATCTGGCTGAGACGAAAGTCTCCGCCAAAGCCGGATCCGAACATAACAGCTGAATTAGTTGGGCGGCTGCGTTCCTTATTGGAATCGAGCTGACGTCGCACAATAGGTTATATAGTCTCCTCGGGCCCTGAGCTTTCAGAAATCCCTCCCTTCCGATCTTCTCCGTGCACACGATCGAAAGAGCTTTGCAGCAGGCGATTTTCAAGTCGTTCATCGACGTGCAGCTCAACTATCGATTGAACAAACTCTGATTAAACAGTTCTTCCGTCGATTTTATTAAATTGAAAAATTTTCTTTCAACATGCGGTGCAAACGTTACGTTTAATATACAGAGTGACCTATTTAAATATCGTTTCAAATTGTCAATGACAATTGTAAAAACATGAACGGTATCAAAAGGCCAATGTAACTGGTAAGAATGTCTTTTTTCTAAGATTATTTTCTTCAGAGTTCCCAAGATCATTGATATTTTTTTTTTATACAATTGTGTATCTTTTTGTTGCTAAAAAATTGAAGTTTTTGCAGATGTCAGTGTCACTTTAAAAACACATTTAAATATTTTTTTTTACCAGCTACACAATGCAATAAGAAAAGTACATAGTTGTGTGAGAAAACATCAATGACCTTGAAAACTCTGAGGGGAGGGGGGAATATTCTCACCAATTATTGATCTTTTGATATTCATATTAGGCGAAAAATATTTTATACGTCATCATAGTTTCAAAAGATATTTATGTGGTTGTCCACTTAAATGGACCATTCTGCATGTATATCAAATATTAAAATATTTAAATGAAACATGTACATATGTACTTCGAAAGACGCACACATGGCGTCGATGATCTCCGGTGTAATCACAGTATGTCTCAAGGCCTGATTTCTCACTATTGTAATGACACACTCCACAGCACCGACCAGAATTTCGACAGGCACTCTCCCGGCCGGTTGCCTCATCAGCCATAACAAATAGTTCTGAGAGTAACGCACTTAAAATATTCTTTGCCAGTATACAGTAAGTAGATGGACGTGTTTACTTGGACGACAACAGAGTTTACCTGCCCGTGAATGTCCAAGAATTCCTGGCAATTCTTCGCGTCGCATTTTAACAATTGATTCAAGGCGAACAGAGCTGCTAATCTAGTGGACAGTTTCAAATTTTCATTCTTCAGTATATCTGAAACATCGTCGTGAGTCGTTGTATGGTGGCTTCAAATGAAAGTCGATTCGTTCTACCTAGAATGTTTTTCACGCATTTGCCCGTGGTTAAATCCTTGGCCGCTTCGTTGTAAAGAGTCATCATGCCAATACCGTGGCAACTGATTTCGTACATGTCAGCTTGTACGTGACCCATTAACGTATTCAGTAAATAATCCACGATGCCATAATCGTACAAGGCCTTTCCAGGAAACGGATTCCAGCAAAAAATCAAACGGTATTAGAGATATTTCAAGAAAATCTGCAGTCAATTAGTGCTAGATTAATTTGTAACTGGACTCTCAAAGAGCAGTATTCCTTGATTATTTTCATTTTACCCTCTTTGAACAATCTTTTGTTGTTGTGATTCCTCAAAACATGCTTTCCCACAATTAATATGTTTAAGAAATGATTGCTTGTATTGATATAATTTATGTTATATATATATAATGTAATATAATACAGAGTAAGCCAAAGTTTCTTCCCACCAATTTTTTTTAAATAAAACATCAAAATATAAGAGAAAACTAATTTTCTTAATTTTATTAATTAAATTTAAAATTAAGGATTCATTTTAGTAAGAAGTGATTTTTGGTCCACTCTATAATATAAAGTACATTATTTTATTTAGCTAAATGTCATTTGAAATAGCTATTAGTTAAAACAGTTCATTATTTCAAATTATCATTTTCAAATAAAATGTGCTCAAGCCTCTCTCTCTCACAATCAGTAGACTTCTCAGTCTACCAAGTCTAGAAGTCTACCAACTGTGATTAAAAAACATAGATCAGTTTGTTGAGAACCAATATTACTTTAAGTAATGTATCGTTCACTCGATCCACAAATAAATTAACCAATCAGTCTACTTAAATCGCATACGTTACTTTTCTACCCCTAGCCGTGTGCGACAAACGAACAGCTATGCCCAGAGCCTCCATAAAAAGCCTCGAGTTCGACGTGTCCTCTATGTATTTCAACATGTGCCTGATGCCGCCTATGTCGTCGAACAGTTCAACCGTGGTGGGGTTGTCGCACGCGAAACGTAGAATCCTGAGCGCGTCCGCGTGAAGATCCTCCCACTCGATGTTCTAGGTAAGCATGCAGATACGTTCTCATCAAATAACACACCGAGTACGAAAAGATCTCCTCCGATTTACAAGAATATTTTACGTCCAAAAATTTCAGTAAAGCTCCGAGCCCGTTCGTACGTCGGAAACGATCGTGCAGACGATCGTCCTTGTTCCTGCGCACCAGATCGGCCACAACGTCGAGCGCCAGCTTCTGGATCTCGGTGTAAGGAGAGTCGAAGAGATCGTACACGAGTTGCAGATCAAAACTCTGAAAAATTACATATCGTTTCACGAATGCACACGGGTGGGGGGAGGGAGAGAGAGGCGGCGGCAAACGTTCAATCTTTTCGCCCTGATAGACCTTAGTTTCGATGATCTCCTCCGCGCCTATGGGATCTTGTAACAGGTTATGTACGATTTGCATGGTGTTCATTTTCACGTCGGGATCAGGCGACTGAAGTCTCTCGTGCAGAAAATTCATATCTGGACAGTGTTTCAGCAACTGCGCTGTTCCATAAACGTCCTTGGTGATCTCGGCCAGGATTAAGGAGGAGAACTCGTGCATGAAAGTGTCTGTTTCGTTGATGAGGACTTTGATGAAGTGCGGAATGTAATAATCGGAATCCAGCAGGAAGTCACGGACGTTGGGGATGGCTACCATTTCTGCCAACAGTTTTAGGGCGAATCTGTTTTATTTTATTACAAAAGATTACAATCAGATTGTACACGTAGATTAAAAAAATTAACAGTTAATTTTTTTTTTATATTTTCAGTATAAAATATAATATATGAATAAATTAAAAAAGATGATTAAATGACAGATTTGAAGTGAACCTTCGTGTAAACAAATCCTCGTGCGTGATCAGTGGGATCACACTGTCAGTAATTTCAAGATCGAATAAAAGTTGCAGGTTCTCTCGGCATTTGCCACCGAATTTCGCCAAAGCTGCCGCGGCCGCCAGCAGAATCGGTTTCTCATCGCATTGTAACAAATGTATCGTCGTTCCGGGATACTTCACTTCCAAACGAAGAGGGTCGAACTGATTCTTCGTTTGCTGTTCCCGGTCTATTCGCGTCTTGCCCTTCGACACGTACTTCTACGCGTGATTTTTGCACAATTTAGTACATAAGATAGAGAGAGAGAAACAAAATTGATCGAATCTTACGATTTCACGTTTTGGTCCCATGTTTCTCTACCTCTGGACAAAGCTTGAAAAATTATTTACGATTATCATGATCGTTAGAATTCTATGATGAATATATTTGTACAACGTCTAACGAGCAAAATGTATGACACGAATATGGCTGCGTTTGAACATACTGGGATTTTTGAACGCTCGTGTATTGCTTGTACGCTGTGTTCTTTAATTAAAAAAAAAATCTTAATTTAACAGCGATGTTTGATATTCTATACATACTTCCTAAATTAAATGCAACTGTGATAATACGTGTAGTACCCTTTTTCATATAAGGCAGAGATCTCGTGTATCGCAAAATACATAAACTTCCATATATTATATAATGTATATCTGTATAATAATTAGGTACTGTAAAATACTAGAATACATTAACTTATAATATTGGAATTGCAACAATGGTAATAGTGAGATCGACTCGAAGATTACACGTGTTTTCCACCAATATTATAAAGAAAACGTCGGGTTATATAAATATCTCGTAATATATAATAAATTTGTAACTCTTTTTTAGTAAAAAATTATATAAAGACTCTCTACATTTGTTTGAACGATTATTAAATTTGTTCTTAAAATAATTATACTATTATATAGTAGATTTCATATTTCGTATATGAGTAACATCGGTCTTTATAACGATAAAAATTAAAAACATAAAAAAAGTACAAAATACGTGTGTCGATATGTACAATGCAATATTAATACAATAACAATATTATGGACGGACGAAACGTTTAGCCAAGTCTTACAGCATTGACTTTTCAGTCGCTTAATAAATCTTTCAAGTTTTCTATATACAGAATATACTTTTTAGTATCTTGAGCTAAAAGACACTTTTTCACATATATGAACACACATTGTTCAAAGAAAAACTATGTTTCTGATTTCAGACGTCTGACGGACTTGAACTTTTGTTCAGAAAAATAAATAATGCAACTACAGGTAGAAAACAAATAATACTTTAAGAAGAAAAAAAAGAAAGATATTATACAGCTGTTTGTGGGACACCTTGAACTAAATGCGTCTTGCTTTTAGTTTTGGCTATTGAAGACTGGCTCATAGCTTTGCTTAATCTAGGTTGTCCATTTGGTGAACTGGTAACAAATCCTTCCGTACGCATATCTTTCAGCGAGATGTTGGAGTTGCTCCTCAGCGACGGGGTAGAGCTAAATTTGCGATTATGCGCCAATCGTTCCTGAAGCTTCGCTTCATTCTGCCGTGGTATTCTAGATCTGACCGGTGGTGTGTCACGATACTCGTGGATGTTTTCTTTCGAGGCGCGAGTCATATTCTCGATTCCCTCCGAGGGTTCGTCGTCTCGCACCATGAGGATGTCTCCGCTATAGTAGTGGTCAGATTGTCTGGATGCGAGAACATAAAGAAACAAGTAAAGAAATTTACTACCACTATTGATAACGATTAAAAAAAATAAGTTAATTCCGCGACAATATTGCCGAAGATTGTAATTTGCTTCTTACCCAATGAACTTTTAATAAATTAATGAAGTTTAAAGCTGTATGATAAAATAGATGCACTGTTGCGTGTAAAAAGTGTTTGAATTACCTGCGTACAACCTGGCAGCCTTTGTCTTGCTGCATGAATTACAAGCAAAGATACGATTAATAGAGAATATGTTTAAATGTTGTGTTAATCGTACGCAACTGTCAACGACATTCTTTATAGTCTTTGTCAGAACCATCACCCTCATGCACTACCGGGTTAGACGATGTAGTCATATAGGGTTGGCTCTGTTTACCTTTTCTTACCTTTTGGCATTGCGCCAAAGCATACAGCACACTACGGAAAGCACGATTAATAACAGGCACGCAGTAGAAACCGACCAGAAAGCAATTTGCAGGGGTTGTTTCGGCTCCCACCAATACTATAATAACAGAAATAAATAAACAGAACATTTATAATAAAATATTCTACGGATTTATGTGTGGAAAAAAATGATAAATATATGGTCCTTACTTCAGTAACTGGTGGATACGTAGGTACCAGACGACCAATAACGGTTGGTAAATACATAGACCAGAAGGCACTTTCAGTTTGTCGGTAGTTCAGTAATATTGAGCTGTTGTAAGTAGTATTGATGTTTAGATACCGCAACTGTCCAGGCTTGGCAACATCAAAGTGCAAGCCTAAAATTTGCGATGGTGTAGGGTTTCTAGAAAAAAAGGAGGTATTACGTTACACATATATTACATATGTACAAACATCGTAATTATAAACTTACCCGTACGTTGCAAAATTTGCGTACGCTTTCATGAAAAAATGGCTCATATTGCGATCATTATCCGTCCACATATCTCGTTTCAAGTTCCACTTTTGAGGGAAAAATTCTGAAAAGGCAGTCATTTGCTGATTGCACTGTTAGCAACAATTACATTATTACTGTGAATGATTACTTACCAATGTCCATGAAAGGTGCTCCTGTTAACCAAAGAAGTTCAGTGTTGTGAGAAACACTTCGCCACTGTGGTAATCTCAATGCCTCCACTGTTGTGTTTAGCACGTACAAATATGTAGGTACACGTTTCTCTACCAATAATTTTGCTATTTTGTCGAAGGGAGCAACATAGTGAAAATCAGACAAAAGCTAGAAATGTACAACATTGTATAAATACACGTATAATTATGAAAGTGCAACTGCATACACATTGCATGCAACTTACATTGATATACTGATCGCGAATGTGAGTTATGTTTTTCGGGTCTGGCCAGTATGTGTACATATACTTTATAGCCTCGTAAACTCCTTGAGGATTTAGAGTATAATTATATTGGAGAACAAGTTCCCAGACTTTTTGGTCGAATAATTCCGAATCTATGATATATTGATTTCTGGCTAATGTTGCATTGTTATCTAGAAAGAATTCACTGTTTATTAACTCGTGAGATGTTGGTGAAATTATAAGGATTTAAAATTACATACATATAAGGAATGCAGCTTCCTGAGTAGTCACACCAGCCATATATGCTAAGTTGTCCACAAACTTATTACTTTTTATGCTTTGTTCTGGTGTCTCTGCAAAGAAACGCCAATCTGCTGCTCTCCAGTCCTCGTACCAATTGTCACTTGGTACTGTAAAATTAACATCCAACACAGGAGCCCAAGGGAACGTACCAATATGTGGCTTCAATTCGGAATTACCCAGCTCGAAGAAAGATCTACCATTCCTCAAGCACTGCACCAATTTCCAGCTGCTTTCTATGCTACAGCCTAATGATTCTGCGTATACTCTGGACGTATTTTGCGCCCTGTACTTATCCACTATAACTGCCCAATCCGCCAACGCGGAACCTGACTGAGCTATCACTTTCGACACCATTTGCCTGGTTTTAGGTGCGACCATCAACAATCCAGCACTTGCTGCACCGGCACCAGGCCCAAAGAGAGTAATTGCATCAGGATTGCCATTGAAGGCTCTGATATTGTCGTACACCCACCTCAATGCCATAGCTTGATCCAGAATTCCATAGTTTCCAGGGCTATTCTCATCTCCAGTACTTAAAAATCCTAGAGCTCCTAACCGGTAGTTGATAGAAACAACGACCACGTTGTAAAATGCAGCCAGCATGTGAGCTGGGAATAAGTTGCTAGCCCCACGGGTAAACTCTCCGCCGTGAATGTAGAACATCACTGGGTATGGCTGAGCTAAACCAAAGCTGATGTCTGGCGTAAAAACGTTCAAGTACAAGCAATCTTCGTCCACGTCGCGGATTCCTTTGGTGGCGCCAGTGTACGCGCTGGGCTGAGGGCAAGCTGGTCCCCAGTCAACAGCTTGCAACAACTGCCAACCTCTGTGAGGCCTAGGCGGTTTAAATCTACCTTCCTTCGTCGGTGGCATGGCATAAGGAATACCAAGAAATACGTTGACGTGCTTGGTAACCCTTTCAACTGGCAAACTCCAGGGCCTGTGCCTTGCTTGCGGATCATCGTACAAGTGAACTTTGAATCCTTGCACTTGTCCATAGGCTGTGATCACGGTCACGTCTCTGTCTAGATTTTTTGAGTCAGACCTTTCTCTCCCTTGGAGATCCTCTCGCCAGCCGCCTAATATCCCAGGTAGAGGGAGTCTCGAGGTCGTGTCCTGAGAGAATGACGATCGTTTTCTAATTACAATCGTTTGTTACTCGTTGGAAATAAATTTATTTACTAAAGTTACAATACAAGTACAACAAAAGTACGTGTCGTTACTTTTTAAAGAATGCCACGCAATTTTTATAGTAAAAGAAGAAAAAAATTGTGCAATTTTATTGTATCTTACTTCGTAGAGGTACCGAGTGTCTGGCGCCTTGGTAGCTCCTCTGTAAACAGGGTCCAGGTAACTAGGACGATATCCGTACCTCCTATCTTTGTAAACATAAGTGTCGGTTCTGCGATCCGGACTGTTTGGAGGCACGTACACACCATCGCGACTGTAATACCGACTACCCGGCGATATCTGTTCCTGACATGATACCGTCGCTCTAAGGAGGCACAGATAAAAACAGACGCGTCCAATCGACGAGCACAAGGTATACGCGGCCATCTTGCCCGCGTGCGTATTGGTACTTCACCAAGGAGGGGCAGCAGCGTGGCTTTGTCGGTGAGTGTACACACGCGCAACACTTCCGCAGGCACGTAGTAAAACTCGGCCTCTCGGCGAACTCTCGGTTGTACGATGAAAAGCGAAAGCTTCTGTGAAAGTAAAACCTTACTTAGTTGTATTCTCATTGAGAAGCAAGAAAACGTCAACGAGTTGAGGGAAACTGGAAACGCATTCTTCCTCTCTTTCTTTCCTTTTTCTTTCTGAATCGAGAGATTGGATTATGGCGATTACTAGCACGTGTGCGCTACTTACGAAATCGACGGGCCAACACCCTGTTCGAAAACGATCGTCTCTCCCGCTTGTGGATACTACGGAACATTGAAATTCATTCTCCGTATCCTGTAACAAGTATCAATACGTTATTATGTCCCTTAAACTATCTTCATGAATTTGTGTTAATTTCGCATATTTTTGTCTCAAACGATAACCACGATATCGACGAGATGAGAAATTGCAAAAATAATCGACGAGATTAGTGAAAATCGCTATCGTTCATTGATTAAATTCAGTTGCAGCCTCACGATACATACACTATAGCTGACATCGATGAAAATCGTTTGCGATACGAAGCGCTACTCGGAGTAACATCCAGAGTGTACTGAACCTGGTTAATGTTGCCCTCGCGTGCAGATACGCGCCGCGATCGAACGCCCACGCACTAGTAAATACTCGTTATATACTGAAATGATCGCGCAACAGGATCTATGAATCCCTATGATTGCCAAAGTATGCCGTCGCGTGAACGGACGAGTTGTATTCACACACTGCACACACACACACGTATATATGGAGTTCAGTCATAAGAGCGTGGCTCGTGCGAGGTGTACGTATGCGCTTATCTTCCGGAAATTCTACCTGAAACTGATTATACATCAGTGATACTCATTCGAGGTGAACGTTATCTCATAATTATTAAACATTCGAATGTAGGTAATAGATAATTCAATAGATAACTTGTTACAAAATTTCGTTCTCACAAGTAGACTATAATATCTAACCTATATATGTGCTGGATATTTATGTTTTTAAAGCATCATCATGGAGTAAAATCAGATCACCGCTGCAGTGTTGTTGAGATTGATAACATACCGATGGAAGGCATGAATAAACGCTGATTAATCGACGATTCCCCCCTTCCCCCGTCGATTCCGCTATTGCGTTGCTTTCATTGTTGACTGATCTTTCCATTAATTGCGATCGCCTCGAGCTATTCTTCGCTATTTTGTTGCTTTCGTTAGATACTTGGCAGTCCATTAACCTTTAGAAGCACGCAATTTTAATGGAAAAAAAACTCCACCTGCACAGAATTTTTTTAAATATAAATAAAGAAAAAAGAACGTTTATTTCAATCAGTAAACATAAAATATTTCTTAAAATGAAAGAGACAGTAATATTTAAATGAATTCTTTATTACAGTGTGGGGCATAAATAATCCCAAAATAGAACCAGCGATCTAAATGAAATTCTTTGAAGGACATCTTTCAGAAAAATATCACACCATGCATTAACTGTTAAAAAAAAAAAAAATGTGAGACAATTTTAAACCCACCTAACCCCAAAGAGCTGAGAAATCGAGACTTACATGATCAATGAACAGAGAATTATACATACATATAGAATCAACATTCCGGTTGAATGTGACATCACAGTTACAACGTGATTCAACCGGATGCGTTTTGGCTGAAGAAATGTTAGTCGCGAAAGTAACTGATAAACGACGATGTGACACAGAGGTCACGTTGTATTTAGGAACGTGCATTGCTCGAGCAATTGCTGCGGAGATGCGACAAAGTAAAAGTTTTTTTATCTGTCGCCCTCTTTGTCACCCCCCTCCACAGCGAGTTCTCCAATTTACGGCAATTGCTGGATTTATTACCCATTCCCCGGTTGACTTTACTTGCACGCCTGTACAGTCCCAGTAAAGAACTGGCCCGGGGCTTAATTACGCCGAGTCCGTTCTCGGCTCTCCTCTTGGATATCGTCACGCTTGACACGACGGGGTCGGCTTCTGAGAACACGTGAACGCGAAATAGAACGTCGTTCGCGAATTGCAAAAGTAAGGAGAATCAGTTACATGAAAATACTCATTGTCTTCTTGTCCCGATATTCATTTCTAGGGGAAATATATTTTTGAAGTTGAACATGGTGGTCCTTTCGAAGTAGAAGATGTAGTTTTAAGACTGCAATCCGCTCGTTATACAGGGTGGACCATTTAATAAGTGAAGCCACCTAAATATCTTTTCAAATTTTTGTAACTGGTAAGTATATTTCTTTTCCAAGAATATTTTTCTTGGAAGAATTTTCAAGGTCACTAATGTTTTTTTTCTCATATAACTACGCATGTTTTTTTTTTTATTGTATCTTGTAGCTGGTGAAAATACTTTCACTTAGTTTGTAATATTACAACTTATGTGGAATCGTTTAATTTGTGAAACAAATTGTATTTATATAGGGTGATGCACAAAACGTGTAATTGGTAATTGGTAAGTATATTTTTTCCAAGGTCATCTTTTATCAGAATTTTCAAGGTCATTGGTTTTTTTCCCTAAAACCATGTATTTTTTTTTTACTTCATGGTGTAGTTGGAGTAAAAAAATACGTTCAGATATCTAGAGTACATGACTATGAAAATTTAAGTTCTACGTGTAAATTTATCTCTATCGAGATTACAGATCTTGGCCAAGTCGCGACGATCGAATGTCTAATAATAAATGCAAATAAACATGTTTACTATTTGTTTACATCGTGTAACATAATGTAACATAATGTAATCTCTTATAGCAGCTTGAAATTCCGATTAGCATATCGAAATTTGTAATTCACAAAGAAATACTTAATAGTTGTATGAAATATAGAATAGTTACATGCATTATTAAATATACGTTAAATTTATTAAATATAAATACTTATATACATGCATGTATTGTTAATGTATTATATGTATTGCTAAATAGAAATATAAAATAGTTATATGTACAGTTGTATGAAATATGCTGTATGAATCGTACTAGTATAGTTGTACGAAAAGAAAAATATCAATGATCTTGAAAGCTCCTGAAAAAGAAATGACTTTGGAAAAGAAGTATTCTTGCCAGGCATTGATCTTTCGATGTCATTCATGTTAGGCGAAAAGTATATTTGACATCATCACAATTCGAAAAGATATCTGATTTCCCTTAAATGGATCATCCTATATGTTTTTGAAGATCAAGATGAACAGAAGATATAGTATTTTTTAAGACTGCAATCTGCTCGTTATATAGCTCGGGATATTCAAGTTTACAGTGTGTATGATGAATGCAAATTTACGAGACGAGACACTCGGTTCATCCAGGGCCGATGTTCGTGTAAAGTTGATATAAATGAACGTTATTATAATCGTTGTTTACGTTCTGTCATGTGTGCATCCCTTCCTTTTTGCTTCTGGGGACTTCTGTGTTAAAGTAGTCTTTGAACTCGTGGGAATAAGACAGCCTCGGCGCAATTATTCTTTTCAATATTCAGCATCGTTTTTTACGCGGGCGTGGATGAATTCGCTCGTGCCTGTGAAATTAAATATTGCTCCAATTAAAGTACACTCTTTCCTTTCGAGGGCAGAGAAAATCAACAGCCCACTCGACGAATAAAAAACGTACCTTTTTATCTCAGGCAGCCGAGTGAAATTCTCTATTCCTTGTTTTTATTTTAAAAAATATCTTTTCTTCCTTGTATTCTCTGCTAATTCTCTGACGTAGAGAGACCAAGAGCATTCGTTCAATTCTATAGTTACAATTCTATAGTTACAATTCTGCCCATATATTGTTAATAAAATCACGTGGGGTTGAACCTGGACACAGAAAAGTCCTAATCCCACGAGGGTGCTGCAATTATCCCTCGAACACCATCTTGACCACATCCTGTCTTAGCACTACGATTTCACCTTGGACTTACACTCTCCCCCTATCATTCCGTATTTTTTTCGGGGCACGTGTGTATGTGCATGCACAAGCTGCGCGTGGTCTGTCGGTTTCCTCGGGCTCAGGCACAGATGCACCGGTGGTGGTCGAAGAGTGGGGGTGGTGCGGTGGTGGAGGCACTCGCGTACAGTCCGGGCCCACTTGTTCGGACGATCGTCTTGTCACTCGAAAGCGCGTTGCCATTCCGGCAACATCGATTCCGCGCGTTGCAACAGTCCTCCCGACCGCTCTTTCGTCTCCTCGCTCGCGAACCAATTTGAGCCTCGACGTCGCGCCAAAAGTGCGTTCGCGAGAGTGATCCCCAACACGCCGGGTGCATTCTGAAAGTGGAGGAGCTTTAGAAAGAATGCTTTAAAAGAAACGATCCTCTTTAATAAGGCAGCGTTGTCTCACGTCGCGTTCATATCGCCAAGTCTCGGTAAACTCGGTTTGAGGAAACAATGACCACCGAGACGTTTTCGAAAGAGCTGGACGCTCACATCGTGACCCTGTTAACGAGGATCTCGTCGTTCAAAGAGAGCAACGCGGAACCGGTAGAAAAGAAAGCACCGATGTCGATAGAGGCTCGCAGTCTCGAGCTCTGGAGGGCCGTGGCCGTTGAGTGTTTCGCAACTTTCGTCTTCAGTCTCGTTGTATCCGGCGCGGCTGCGTCTTCCGCGGTTTCCGGAAGCGGTCTCTCCGTCTTGGCAACCGCTGTCGCATCCGGCTTCGCGATCTCGGCGATCTGCTTCATCTTTGGTCACATCAGTGGTAAGTTTCCTTTCAATTCGGATACAAATTGCACGTTTGTACTCCTAACGAAATTTGATGTTGCACTCTGAAAATGATATACATCTGTATATGTAATCTATAAAATAATATAACTAATAATATGTAATAGCATACAATGATATCTTAACATTTCGTTTACTCGAAAGAGAATAAAATCTTGTCAGCGTAGAAATATCACATCCAGAGGCTATATGTCATCTGTTCTATCGCGTCGTTTATACTCGGTCCTCACGGCTTCTCTCTCGATTGGCTCATTAACCGATTATAGTAGCTGATAGAAACATGGCACGCCACGCGTGCAGTGGAACGTATGCGAGAGAGTGTCCTAGATGGCATATAATACTTCACGCGTACCTCTTGGAACTCCTTTGGTCTATTCGTTTCTAAATAAAACACCATTACTTCTTTCCATTTAAGATGTGCAACAACATTATGCTCCAACTTTTCATCTGAACTCCTAACATTGTCAATTTTTGTATTACTTTCTGTCTTTGTATATATATTCTTTTCTTTTGTATACATTATTTTTTTTCTATATATTTCTGTCTTTGTATATATTTCTTTTTGTACACATTATTTTCTTTCTATATATTTCTGTCTTCGTGTACATTTCTGCTTTTGTACATATTTCTTTTTGTATGCATTATTTTCTATCTTTGTATATATATATATATGTGTATATATCTCTGTTTGTATGAGAAAATACAGAGACTGTAAACTTATAATAAAATTTAAGATGTGATAAAATGGTAAAATATTTGACGTGCAGGTGGCCACGTGAATCCAGCTGTCTCCGTGTCTTTCGCTTTGTGTCGACGGGTCTCTCTCCTCCGAGCTGCTCTCTATGTCGCCGCACAGTGCGGAGGTGGCATAGCCGGTGCTGCGATGCTGTACGGGTGAGTGATCGTTCTAAAAGTATTACGTAACAGACACTTGTAAGATTCACGAACAATTTCCAATCCCTCTCTTCTTTCTTTCTCTTTTTTTTTTTACACCGTTATTATTGCACATTAAACGTTAAAGAAATGCAATTGAATATTCTCTTGAATATTAAATATTAAAGAAACATAGTTCTTTTGATTTGTCAAAGAAACGTGATTGAATTCTTTAACTTAAAATCTATAAAACTCTGTGTGAGAAGGCTTGAAAGCAAACATTTCTCTCCAAGCGTTTATACACACACGCACTAGAAAAAATCATGGTGTGGAAAAAGAGGCGAGATACGAGGCCCCAAAAGGACAGCTGCTAGATATGGAATCCAAGAAAGCCGCGTGGTCAGGCCTCCGGAAGCTTTCTCGTCCCTCCAGAATGTCTTACAATTTTCAAATCGACATCATGCACTTTTTACGTAAAAGACAGATACATCTGTTTCTTATAATCACGGCTAAAATTTAAAATAGGTAAAAGAAGGAGGATGTATATAGACAAAATGTTCTCGAAAACCCACCTTAGATAAGTCGATAGCGGCATGCATACATACCTATCTGCATAATCTATATGCTAACAAACAGTATAAACAACCGTGATCTTCTTATAAATCTCTCAAACTTCCAGCCGAATCCTTGGGAGAGAAACCTTCCCAGTATATTTCCAGTTTCACGAATACGTATACCTTGAATGATGGGACGTGAAACCACCCACTAAACCTGTATGTAACGACACAAAACTACTGCCCAGAAACTTCCATCTAGTTTAACTGAAAATTTACCTGTAGAAGAGAACGATAAACGCAAGTGAGATTATCGAAAATTTAAAAGCAACTGGAAATAACTTTGATAAAAGCAAGTAAAATATAAATACATATAAATATACATACTGTCTACATATAGAGAATCATTCTCCATCCATTTTGACTGATAGATTACCAAAAATTTAACGATTGAAAGCAAGTGAAATGCATACATACTGTCCATATACAGAAAATCACTCTCCATAACATTAAAAACTTTGGGTTGCCATATTTTTATATCACTTATCGTTCCCCTTTGCGCAGAGCTGTTGGCCACAATTGCAGGAATTGGCCGACGCTTTGAAATAAGCGCTCGCGGATCGTTATTACGTTGTTCATCGATATTCGCATCTCTGTCATTAACTCGTGGCTCCGCGTGGATGGTCTATAATCCGTGGAGAGCAGCAGGGGTTTCCACGGGCAGCCGATGATCAGGACATCGCGCCAGGCGTGCTGCCATAATATGTATCCGAGAGGAGAGAGAGAGAGAGAGAGAGAGAGAGAGAGAGAGAACGAGACTGGCCGCGTGCAAGTTGGTGCACGTGCCTCGATTTTGCCTGTGGTCAAAGGATCTCGCGCTGCAAGAAAGCGAGAAAAAAAATGTGAAGAGGGAAAGGGGGGAAAGAAGGGACGACGGACTTCCAGGATATTTACCCCATCACTTAGGTCAAATCTCTTTTTCGTTGTTCTGAAGGAAAACAGAACGACGAATTATTTCTCTTTCTTCTGGTTTTTAAACGTGATAGAGCTTCCCTCTCTTTGTCAAGAATCGTCATGCTTTCCCTTTTTCCTTCACAAAGAATGACTATCTGAAAATAATTGAAACGGAGGATTATTCTAGATTATGCTGCAACGTGAGAAATGATGAAGCGTAAATATAAATATATTTAAATATATATAATATTTATTACATATATTTACTTATTTAAATAAAGTCTAGATTTAAATAATTCATTTAAATCGACTTATTTAAATATATCTTATATTAAATATATATATATAATATTTGTTTAAATAAAGTGCAGATTTAAATATATTTATTTAATCTATTACATTGCACACAATGTGTACAATGTAATATCTACTGCTACAAGTCTAACTGCAACGAAATGCCACACGAACTTGCTACAAGGTAAATGAAAACTCCCCTCTGCGACAGTAGTCATCGAGTATTGTCTCAAAGCACAATTTTAGACTGTTTAATTATATTCGGTTATTCAGCGATTGTCAGTGAAAAAAATTGCAAAGAGGAGAAGAAGAAGAACGACGAGGTGGTAGACGAGGAAAGGAGGGAGAGGGTGGCAGAGGCAGAAAGAGGCACGCGTAATTGGCAGAGCTAGAGGGAGAAGCTTCTTCAGAGGTGAGCACCTGCCTCGTTCCGTGTACGCTGTGGCAGACCACCGCCTTGCAGCTGCCGCAGATGTTCCATGGACCAAAAAAGATCGTATACGGGAGAAGGATCGAGCAGGCACCAGAGACAAGGATAATGAATGCCTATGCGCGCCAAGGTGGGACAAGTTTCACGACGCGATCGCCTCTCATTGAAGGAGGACGCGCTGCGATTCGGCCCTCGGAGCAGATGTTTTCTACGTTTCCGCGGATCATTGTCCTCCCTTTCTTCCTTTGTCCTCGTCTCCCTCGCTTTCTTCTTCTCTCCTCTTCCTTACCTCATCGTAGCAGTCTATTCGGAATACCGATCTTCGATTAAAGAAGATATCTGAAAAGATAGAATCGTCAGGAACTGCAGAGAGATATCGTAACGCAAAGATGAACAAAGATGTAATTAATGACACGATTAATTGGCAATAACGTTGCAAAGAGATACCTGAGGAGTATTTAATCAGTGAACAGAAGATATACAGATTGCTGCAAGTTGCAGACCCTTGGTATTGTTCCATAGAAGTCACAGAGAATAGAGAGACTGCCTTGTAACCTATTCCCTGTGAAATTTCATCAATGTTCTGTGGTCAGAAGAGAAAAAATAGAAACACTCCCCGCATGATTAGTGATAATGTGATTAATGACACGATAATTGGCAATAACGTTGCAAAGAGATACCTGAGGAGTATTTAGTCAGAAGGTGTACAGGTTGATACAGGTTGCATGGACGTTGCAGACCCCTGGTATTGTTCCATGAAAGTCACAGAGAATAGAGGAACTCCCTTGTAACCTATTCAACGTTCCCCGTGAAATTTCATCAATGTTCTGCAGCCAGGGGGAAAAAAAGTAGAAACACTCCCCATACGATTCATTGCCTGAATGATGTAGCCACGAATGTCATTATCCAATGTCCATTAATGTTGAAAAAGTTGCAATGTTTTCCTCAGTGATTGTCTCGAACAACCGAGCAATCAAACAGTTTTTAAACAAATTAAATTTAAAACAATTTTTCACTTACAAATAATTAAATAATTTAGGTTATGTGTAAATGGAACAATTTTTGCACTTTTTTGTATACATTTTCTGTATACATTATGTTTGCTCTAGGGCTAAATTTATATCATTTTTAAATAATCCTTATAAATAATCTAAATAGACCTAGACTGTTCCATTTTTCACTTACAAATAGCCTAAAATTAATCTAAATAATCTAGATCGTTCCATTTCTCACTTAAAAATAACCTAAAAATAATCTAAGCAATTTAAATTATACATAAGTGAAGAATGGAACGATTGTTTAAAAATTGTTGGAAAACTAAAATTGGCATAAATCTAGAGCACTCATAGCGCACAAACGAAAACCGCGACGTGTATTTCATTATCAATTGGTTGTCTTAACAAAAAAACAAGGATACAGAGGCATCTGCGTAAATGTTTTTTTTTTTTTGGAAGGAGCAGTGCGATCGCGTGTCTTGCTCGAAGCATTTCTTGCTTCTGAACCTGAGACATCCGCATCCGCCAGAGGATCTTGCACGGATCGAAACGAAAACGTCACGCGGTATGAAATTGTGGGTGACCACAGGGCGTTTCGACGCAACAGCAGATCCGTCATTCGCGGCGAGAATCACCCTTAAGGCCACCATATGACCGCACAAAGAGATAACAAGTGCGCGATATGTACCGAAATAATAATCGAACAATACTCTGGTTAACTACCCGGGTTCGTCATCCCTTCGAGGAACGTCTCTGGGGAAACGTGTGCGCACTCCCTGATGGAGCGGGAGGGGGGAAAAAACGAGAGACTGTGGAAAAAAGGCGCGATAGCGGGGGAGAGACGAAGAAAGAAACAACTAGAGTATTCTTTGCATCTGTTGCGACTGGGTCACTTCGCAGCGTGCGCGTGTATGCGTGTGTTTAGACGGCGTTTGTAAAACAGGTATCCTTGCGTTTTGTCGAGGGGTCGCGCCGCTCCCAATGCGACACTTCCCCGGAATATAAATAAAAAATGACACGGAGAGACAGCCGAGGGCAGATAAATCGTAAACCGAACTGACACGACCCAAAAGATTATGGGAGAACCGCGAGTCTAACTATCCGGAAAGGATTTAGTATCGCTTCATCGACGCGTTACAAGATTCTCCCATTATCCTGCCATGTGTTTCTTTCTTTTCCCTTTTTTTCACACCTAACCTAAGAAAGAGGATCCACAATGATCTACGTTTTCATAGTAAATCACACGAGTGTCAGACAAAAGCTGAAATTCTCAAGAGAACTCAAATTCTTCAAGAGAGACGAAAACAAAAATTTTTTTTGGAAGCTCAGGAAAAATTATTTATGAAACACATGATATTCGAAAAAAAGAGGTTATTCTTATACTATTCAAATTTTGTAACTGTATCAAATTTTCCTCTTATCCATTGAATTGCGAATCAAAGGAGCGATCGAAGCGACGTTCAACTGAGATTTTCCGAAGAAGGAGGAATATTAGTCGAGAGGATGGTAAAAAGTATTTGTCAGAGGAGTTTGCCACCAAAGGACTGTGGGGAACAGCTGTGAGGAAGCAGGTGTGTGTTGTGACGTCAAGCAAGACACACGCAGTGCGCGTGGCAAGCCGGATGTCCAGCGAAGAAACAGCTTCATCCATGAGTTTCCTGTTCCCCGACACTGTCCAACTGCGCTTCGCTTTAAAAAAAAAATCTCCACTCGCTTCTCTCCTTAATTGCAATCGTTCGAAGCTGCAACATTAATTTAACCTCTTGCGCTGGAATGATGGTGCCACGCACGTCGAGAATATTTGCTCCAAAATTGCAATATTTTCTCAGTTTCAAGCATATTGAAATACGACCCAGGCAAAACAAATAATAAATTTATTACTTCTTGGTTATTTCTATCCAGTGATGTTCCGATGAATTCAAAAAGAAGACGAATTATTGTATACGGTTTGGTCACTCGTTATGGTCCGTCAACTAGTTACCAGCGCCAGAGGTTAATTGATTGAAACGAGACTTAAGGTTTTAATGAAGACGCAGTGAAACAAAATAGAGAGAGAAAGAAAACTCGTGAAGAGTTAACCGACAGAAGGGTACGAAGAAAATTCGTCGTGGCCGCGTGAAATGTCATTCGTCGTAATGCTACGGTTTTCCAAAAGGAAGGGAGAGATTACAAGACGACAAGCAATATCCAAGTCTCTTCGAAAGCCTTCGATATTAGGTTCCTAAGCTGCGATTTCAAGGACCTTCAATACTCTCAGTCGAGATGGGCAGGAGGAGGGGGAGGTCTTCTTTCCTCCGAATTCCCTTCAAAGATAATTCATCGACCAATCAAACGCACGTATACACTATTACACTTCCACAGATACGTCATCTCAAGCTCGTACAGTTTAAATATTACAAAACTGAATTTTTTTTTCAAATCAGTACGATATCATATACATGTCAGACCTGGGTACTTTGAAAGCTTTTGAAAATAAATTTTTTTTAAAGTTATTTCAGAAATAATCTATTATCAAGTATTTCATATAAAAATTACAATAGTTATAATCCTCTCCCGTCTTCGTTATCAGTAGAGAAACTATTTTTATTTGCAAATTTGACAGATGTCCCCAAATTTTGTTTATTAATGGATCAAATGTTTGAGGAACAAGTCTCATTAAAAGCCAAGACAAATTTCTGCCGTGATAACATACACTAATAAATTATATATTCGATTTTCATTGATTACTCCTTTTTTCATTTGAGTATTTTCGTTTCATTGATATTTCCTCTGAACGTTATTTGAAAGACAAATTTTCATTTGTCAAATAAACATTATTTTCTGAAATAATCAGTTCTTCAGTTCACTACTTTCCCAATTATTTGCATAGTTTCATATTTCTTTAATTGATCAAACTACGTACCATTAATTGAAATCCATCATTTATCAAATACTAAAGAACATTACCTCAAAAATTTATTTACAAATTATTATTTGAAATAAATCTCCAGATCTGATACATATACGTATAACGTACGTACATGCATCTGCACAAAGCGTCACATTATATTTTTCATATATCCAAGATTCTGCGTTTTATGTAGCTGGTCCTCTTTGGACGTCGATGTACGAGATACACACACGCGAGAGACTGTTGTCGAGCCGAAAATGTAGCGTGAAAGCCAGGTGGGTCAGGTAGAACCGTTTCAGTAGGAATGTTTTACCTGCTTGGAACACCTTTTACCGCGGACACAAAGCGGCCCGCTCAAACGATATCCGCGATGCTCCAGCTTTTACAAGAATCGTCTGCAACAGTTATTCCTCGTTCAGGAACGTTATTCCAATCGTTAACGATAACGTGTCCTGCAGCACGAAGGAACGCACCTCTTTGTTAGTAAAAATAAATTCAGAGCGGTTGGTGATGAGAAGCAAAAAAAAAAAAAAAAAAGTGGGGAACATATGACGCTGTTTCACTCACCTCTTGAAATCCCTGACTCGCAGCTAAAAACGCGTGATATCGCTCTCTAAGCTAAATATTTGAACGCGTTGCACGCTGGGAAAGTTTATGTTCCAGCTTTTATGTTTCCTTGCGGTGGTTTCACGGAGAGTTGGTGAATGCAATGATAAAAAATAAATAGTTCTTGATGTTTCAATTTCTTAGAGAAATTTGACGTAAATTTTAGAGAGAAGTTGTTGGTTAAATTAATTGCCTTCTGGATTTGACAAGGATTCTGGGTTTGAGGGTTTCTTCTGTTTTTTTTCTACAATCATTGTTAGTTCTTCTGTATTTTATTTCATTTCTAATTGATGTTTGAACAGCTCTTAATTTTTGCTAAAAACAAGTGTCACAATTATGATTTAATGTTCCATCTTAGTTCTCTTCTTCCCTTGAGAAGTGTAAAAAGCACACTTACCTTGGAGTACGTTTTGAGAAATAAAACAGCCATGAAAGGATGCGCGTTGATCTCTGGATGTGGGAGAAAAGAACTGGCAAAGCGAAAAGGATCTAGCTTAGGGTGGGATGAACGAAGCAGGATGCCAACAGATGGTCGCAACCACGTGTTGGTTCTTAAGAATCGTACCGTTCCTTGATTGTTAGGTCGTGTGATTAAGATGCATGCGTAGTTCGCCTGTTGGCCCAGCCAACAAAATCCGTTCCCTAACGCTGACACGTGTTCAATCACGGTTTCTTCTCCCCATTTTGAAAGACTCGCTTGAAAAAAGATCTTACTTGCACTGCAATTTTCATTGAGAATACAAGAAAATCAAAGTCATGAATTTCATAGAATTTTAATATCAACTAACCTAAACCAAACCTAACCTAAACCTTATTACCTATTATCGTTTCAAGCGATGTCCCATTGTGAAAATTTTGTTTCTCAACAGCTGAGTCTCCTCGATGCTTCAAGTAACTGTCGCTATTTTCCATCCTCTTTCCGGAACGCGTGCACACAGCAACGAGTTCGACATGTTTGAACAGATAAAGACGGAAAACATCTGCCGCTGTTTCGTATCCTCCGACCGAAAGAGAATCATTTATAGGCCTCCTAAAGCTCCTTTGTAACTACGACTTTACGCTATGGATATTCGAAAGGACCACTGAGGATTCCTTTTGTGCAACATGTGGCTGGCACGTGTTTCCCGTAGAAAGCCAAGACCCACGATTCATATAGGATTCTATATAGAAGGAGAATCCGCAACGATCTTCGAGACCAGCTGCCGAGGTTCCTCTTTTCTCTCTCTCTCTCTCTCTCTCTCTCTCTCTCTCTCTCTCTCTCTCTCCTTCCCTCCCTTTCTTTCTCTTATATCCTAACAGAGTTTAGATATCGCCGCCGTGAATCTATAAAGGTATAATAGTTGTAATGATGAACCTAAAAATTTCGTATTTTCTGTGTTAGTTTAGTTGAAAGGAATTTTAAAATGTACAGGACGTTTAAAATGCTCGAATTTAAGAGGGAGACGTTTCTCCAATTAAATTTTGTATAACTTTTTGAAGTTATTACTAATTGCAAGAATATTAATAGGATCAAGTTTAAACCTTATTGATAGGATTCTAAAATCTTGATTATTTAAATTCTCTTTAAATAATTAATTCTACTTTAATGTTAATGAATTCAGATATGACAACATTAATGAATTAATATTAATGAATTTCTCCAATTAAATTTTGTATACAAAGGAATTTTCTGATCAAGTCTGCATCCTATTAATAGAATTCTAAAATCTTGATTATCTAAATTCTCATTAAATAGTTGATTCTACATTAATAAACTAAAATATCATAATATCAATGAATTTCTCCAATTAAATTTTGTACAGAAAGAAACTTTATGAAACATATAGTTTGCCTTAAAAAGGATTCTAAAATCTCAATTATTTAAATTCTCTTTAAATGATTAATTCTACATTAATGTTAATGATTAAAATATCATAATATCAAATTAGTATTGGGGAATCTTTTGAAACATCAAGTTTTCCTATAATAGGATTCTAAACTCTCAATTATTTAAATTCACTTTAAATAATCAATTCTCCTTTAATATTAACGAATTAAAATATTATAATATTAATCAATTAATATTAAGAAATTTTTTGAGGCATCAAGTTTGCCTATAATAGGATTCTAAAATCTCAATTATTTAAATTCATCTTAAATGATTAATTCTACATTAATATTAATGATTAAAATATCATAATATCAATCAATTAACATTAGGGAGTCTTTTGCCTATAATAGCATTCTAAGATCTTGATTATTTAAATTCCCTTTAAATAATTAACTCTCCTTTAATATCAACGAATTAATATATCATAATAATCGTGAACCGCTCCGAAAAACGGAACGTAAGAGGAGAATGAGAAAAACGGTCAGCCGCGTTTGCTCGCCGAAGAAGCGGATCCTCGTGGGTGTATGCACTTCCTGGCCCCTTTTTCACATGTTTCCCCTTCGCGGCGGGACGGAGGATAGAATTCTGAGGCCCGGACCTGCTTCCCTGCTCTTTCAAAGAATTCCTGTGCTTTGTCGCCCATTGGGATTTCTATAGTCGATGGATGTAGTGCGTGTATGCGAAACCGTGTGTGAACTGTACCTGAGAAAAACCGTTCCTCTGAAATTAATCGTTCCGCTTTCTTTATAAGAATTTTATATAAAAAGCAAGCCGAACGGGCGAACGAATAAAAGAAACCTTAGTTACCCCCGTTGTTCAGGTCACGTTCCAAAAAATCCGCTCGCTCGCACTCGATTGTCGAGAAGTTGCCTTCCTGCCTAAAAGTAGAACTTCATCGCGTACAATCGCCGGTCGAGGCGTGACAATCGACAGAGTTTTGTCGTCCCATAAGGGAATGACCGGTCAAGCTTCTTGCAAAACTTCCCACAGTCGCTCTCTCGTTCACCGTGGGCGACTAATTTTCTGGTTTAACCGCAACTACCGGAGCATCTGAACTTTCCCATAGGGCAAGACTTTAGAATGGAGATCACCGTGGAGATCACTCTCCACTCCATTCCGGCCTTTAACACGCGTCGTACACATGTGGCGGTTTTCCTGGCTCGAAAAAGGGGGGAGGCCAGGAAGGGGAGAGAAGGGGGTGCCCACTAACGACTAGAATACTATAGCTATACACATACGTATGTAGCTTCGACCACTCTGCATTCTGGGGGAGTCCCCCCCCCCCTCCCTCCGGTGGGTGGAAGATATCAATAGCTCGTTAAACGCGACAGAGACCCAGAGGTGAAAGTGATACGCATCACCACCCCTTCTGGCTCGAATTGAAATTTATTTTAAACGTCGTGTCACTCGCTGGACCCTTGAGGGTGTTTCCTGGGGTTCGGTTACTCCCCCTCGTGCGAATATGGAGCACAGGTTGCACACGGTTACTCGAGTCAAGTGCCACGACGAGGTGGGGATCTCGGCCGAGCGATCCCAACTTCTCGAGCGGAAAACGTGAGAAAACGGTCGCCGTCCACGAGAGAAGATCTTTCCTGGGAAATATCGAATGACGACGCAAAAAAGCGTCGCGAGGCTTTGTTACATCCTGTTGGATAATAAAGTCATCGAAGATACTTTATTATCCATACAGTCTCTTCGCTTTTACTCTCTCGACATTGTCTTGTTACAATGCTTATAGCTCTGAGATCGAGAAACAAGTGAAGACGTGAGACTTCGTAGCCACAGAGTGAACTATGTGTTCAGCAGGCACACGCACATTCATGCAATTAGCAAACAATAGATGTCGCGATCTACGCAGGTTCCTACACATCCTGCGAAAAGCGGAACTGTGATTAATTTTTTTTTAGGGCAATCGCAAAGAACGATCATCCATGAAAAAGGAACGACTCGCTAGTTTCGCGTGGATTTGTTGGTACACAAGATTCAAATGGAGGTTGCTTCGTACGTTTTTCAGACCGACTGCTCGTACCGGCGCTTTCCGTTGCAGAAAGGTTTTTAGTGCAAAGAATATGCAGGCCAGTCCGCACTTTGGCGAAACAAAGAGTACCAAGAGGTGTAAAGAGTGTTCCCCCCCTTTTTTTTTATCTGTAACGAAAATGGGTCTGTTAAAAAAGAGGATTGAAATGGAACTGAAATTCTTTCAGTCTCTCTCTTCTCAGTGTTCAAAAAAAGCAACTACTAACAGCAGGATACGTATTTACAGTGTCATCTTACCGCGCAAAAATTTGTCATAATTAACTCGAACACAGACAGTCAATAACTGTTGTCCGCTGAAGGAAAATCCGCTTATCATTCTGAATCTCGCAAGAGAGAGACGCACGAGAATTCATTCATTTTTTTTTCCTCTTGTGTATTTCCACCCTATCCACGAACGACACAGTTAATCCCAATTGTGCGGTCGTGATCTGCATTTCTGATTTCATCAATTCGCTCTCTCGTGACACGATCACGAGGCCTCTCGAGCTAGAGAGGCCGAGCACAGTGGAAGAAAGAGAAAGGGGGCATTTCATTTGCATTACACTTCAAACGAGGAGGGAGAATTTTCCATCGATGTGGCGATATATGTTTCATGGAGCGGTGCGGTGATTCGATGCATTTAATAGCGAGATTAGGGAACCGTTTCTCCCTCGGAGCTGCTCGATAATCCTGCGCTTCGAAAGGTGCCTACGTGTACAGGTGCATCTCGTTTGATTCTTTGGCAAATGTTGATCTCATTTCTCGGTTACTTTGAGCCCCGCTGTTTCTATTGATCCACTCGAGATAAACGACACGCGTCTGAAAAGAAATTGACGTTAATGTGCCTGCAAGCGATGTTTGTGCTTATTGTTGATTTAAATAATCGATTTCTAAAATTTATGTACTATTAATGCTGATTGATAACATGCAATGTATAATAGTCATGTATTATGTGATTAATTATTAATTAATTTTATGAATCAACATTTTAATCAATTATAATATATGTAATTGATTAAAATGTTGATTTATAAAATTAATTAATAATTGACCATATAATACATGACTAATATATATTATATATATAATATTAATTATTATATGCATGATTTATTGTATCATGTTAATTATCATATTAATGTACGATTAATGTTGATTTATATCATATGACAATCATTAATTAATTTTATAAATTAATCAATGTTACTCATATTATATCATTGATTATATATGATTATATAAATGTATATTATTAACGTTGATTGATTTATAAAATTAATTAATAATTGACCATATAATACATGACTAGTATATATATTATATATATAATATTAATTATTATATGTATGATTTATTGTATCATGTTAATTATCATATTAATGTATGATTAATGTTGATTTATATCATATAATATATATTAAATATGTTACATGGTTTATATTGTATGACAATCATTAATCAATTTTATAAATTAATCAACGTTACTCATGTATTATATGATTGATTATGTATGATTATATACATATATGTATATTATATGATTGACGTTGATTGATTTGTAAAATTAATATAATAATTGATATACAATATTCAAATGTTGATTTATAAAAAGAATAAGCAAGCATTTGTAAAAACAGATTTAGTACTAATATTTGGTCCACTTCAACGTTAGTATTTCGGATAAATTTTCAACATTAAGATCCAAAGTTTTTTATCTGCTTGAGTATCTTGTTCTCAGAGTAAGACTCTTATTTTGTCTGTGAAACACCAATCATAAACGAAAATCATCCCACCACTGGTGAAAAGTTCTTCTTGCTTCGATGGTATGGTAATAGTTGCTGTATAAAATAGAGGAGGTCGCGTGTCTGTGACCCTGTGTGATTGCGCGAACTGAGAAAATTAACGAGCGCTCGGTGCGAAAGGAACAAAAGGCGAGAGGGAGAAGGCGATGAACGAAGCCCATGGGCACGACGACGCACCGGCTAATATAAACATTGCACCACAGGGACTGGCCTGCCGCAGGGGGGCTCTTATGGCCGGTAGTTGTGTTGTGTCACGGTAACCTTCAATAGGAAAATCGTCGTGCATTAATATCATCGTGACACGTCATACTCTGGCATCGTTTTAGAGGGCCCAATCGATACTTTCCTTTATTCTGATTTTCGACTTTGAAGTTCGGTCCAAGTAATTTGACTCAACGAGTAAACGAGTATGTAATTAATTTTGGCTTCGTTGCAGGGTGACCACGCCGTCCAACACGCAGACCTTAAGTTCCATAGGCCGCCTCGGGGGCCCTATCGAGAGGCTTCTGGTTGAACTGACACTCTCTGTGCTGATAGTTCTGGCCCATTTCACCTCCGAATCCTCGAAAGCGTTGTCAACGTCAATCTCATCGAAACCAGCTGGCGTATTAGCCGCAGCTTATACAGCTGCCACTTTGGTTTCGGTAAGTACATACATACACGCACACACATACCACTTCCGGTCCCAACGCTTAAATGCACGAACTTGTCGTTGATAGAAGGAAGAAGAAGAAGAAGAAGAAAAAAGGACATCATGTCGGTACAGAGAACTCTGCCTCTAAGACAGTAGTCTCTTACTTTCTTTTTTTCCCTCGTTTCTCTTTCCCATTGTACGCATTCTTCTCTGCGACCAACCGGTCTATCCAAAACGGCTCTCGATTTCTTTCGAATCAGACCCACGTCCGTGTCTTTAAACAGCACCTGCAGGCAGAGGAATGAGAAAGACAGAAAGAGAGAGAGACAAGAGAGAAAAAGAAAGAACTGGATCTCTCGGTTCCACCTGCTTTGAAGCGTGTGTACATATATATATATATATATATATATATATGTGCATGTACATATATACACCAGGGAGAAAAATCCGAGTTTACTTGTACCTCGTGCAAAGGAAACGAGCCACGTTTTGTTAATATTCACTGTCATTTCTGTCCGTCATGCGTACAGTCTGAAAAGCGTGAAATAGAAAATTACAACGATCATCGAGCAAATAAGATAAATTATTATATTAATAAGTTAAATAAATTAATTATATTAATATAGATAAATAACAGATAAATTATTATATTAATAAGTTATAAAAAAAAACAGTTATATATTAACCACGTTGCGCTGGCAACTGATTCGCGGACCATAACGAACGACCAAACCGTGTATAATAATTCGTCCACTTTTTAAATTCGTCGGCATCTCGCTGGATAGAAATTACTAAGAAGTAACAAGTTTTATCATTTGTTTTGCCTGGGTTGTATCCCAATATACTTAAAACTCAGTTATATTAAATAGTTGTAACATTCATACTTTTATATTTTTACGTTTCAGAGCCCGTTTTTGAATCCCGCTCGCGCGCTTGGGCCAGCGTTCGTCAGCAACCGTTGGGACAACCACTGGGTGTACTGGGTGGGTCCGCTGTCCGGTAGCGCGGTAGCGGCCCTTCTCCACGAGTACGTACTGAACCCAAAACGGTCCAGGGACCCGCGTGACATGGACGACGGTGACAACTCGTCGATGAGATCCGACGAGGACACGTACGACGACTTGGACAAACCGACCGGTCCCAAATTCCCGAGCGCGTACGCCACCTATCGTCCGGTGGCCGGGGCGTCCTCCTCCATTTACAGCGCCCCGCCGACAGCTCTGGAACGCGTCGAGTCTATCTACGGGGGTACCAAGTCCCTCTACTGCAAGTCCCCGCCGCTGACCAGGGCGAATTTAAATCGCTCGCAAAGCGTGTACGCTAAGTCAACTTCCGGGGCGCGGGATGGTCTGATGATCCCGAAACCGGGCCCACTGGTCCCCGCGCAGAGCCTCTACCCGATCAGAATAGGGCAAACCGGTTCGAGCTCGGGCGGCAGAGACAGCCAACAGCAAAACGGCTCGAACGGGCCGAGTCAAAGCTCGCAGAATCACAACAGCACGAACCAGAATATGCAGAACCAGCTGCAACAGTGCACGCAGAGCATTTACGGGATCAGGGGGATCTCGACGAGCCTCAGTAGCAGGGAGAACGGTGTCTACGGTATGTCAGCGGGGACCAGCATATACGGTCGGGCCCCGGTCCCTCCCCCGGGTAGCCAGAATCCTCAGCAATCGGGTCCAAACGTCCAATCCTCTGTTCAGACTCATCATCAGCAGCAACAGCAACAACAGCAGCAGCAGCAGCAGCAGCAACAACAACAACAGCAGCAGCAGCAACAGCAACAGCAACAACAGCATCAGAACGGAACGATATCCACCAACTCGGACAACGCGGTGAATTCTAGAAGGCCGGAGAGCATGTACGGGCACATTTCTAGACGCAGCGACGATTCTGCGTACGGTAGTTATCAAGGCTCGACGCGAGGTAATTACGGAAAAGTACCTGGACCTCCTGGATCAACCGGACCCTCTAATGGGCCATCTGGCCCTCCTCAGTATCGCGAACAAGGAAGGCCCAGTCCAGCCGGGCCGTTGCAGCAGAACCAGCAAAGTACCTTCCAGAGGAATTCACCGAATCCTCAGTACTGACTATAAATCTCATTGGACTTAAGTGATCATTTCCTTCTTTTTTTTTTCTCACAAGACTTGCTAAATGATCGATTGAATTGATTATTGGCAGCTTCTCAAGAGCGATCCACGTGCAGTGATCTTCTTGAAGGAACGATGATTATTGTTGGACGTTAATAGACTCGTACTGGACCATTGAAAGGAACTGAATGTGTGATTGGAGATTAAAGCACGTTGAGAAGAAGAGATATTGCAGTGCCATCTTGTAGCGTGATGATGACAACAGCAAGAGAGAATATAGGAGAGTAGAATATATCCTAGAAATTGATTACAGACTGTTTGTGTAGTTTTTGAAGTTACGTTGTAATGTTCCATAGAAATTTGGAATAGGCAATGGTATTTATCGTTTGTCCTTAGGAATGGAATTAATATTGGTATCCTTTGTCATAATTTATCAAGATCCGTCGTGACGATTGTGATTCTATCGCACGATGTGCAAGCTTCGCGCTTTACTCGACGTCGGGCATTAGATTGATTTTTCAATCAGGGATCACTATCGATCGTTGCTCTGCTATCTGGAAAGATTCGAAGGCAATGAACTTCAATTTCTGAGCAGTTAGCTATTAAACTCTTGTCTGGCTTTTGAATCGATCGACGAAGTAGACTGATTGGAATTTGAATCAGTGTACCGTCGCGCAAGACTGATCTCACAGATACTTTTCTACATGCGATATTATAAAAAGACAAAAAAAAAAAAAAAAAAAAATTCTCACAC
>NW_025109551.1:0-8017 GCF_011392965.1 Frieseomelitta varia
TAGTTAAATATTTTAAATAACACTTGGAAATATTACCGAAGAGAATTTATTGTTTTATTCGTTGCAAATAAATTATTGGAAATATTAGATAACGTTTAAACAATATATTCAGAAATATTATTTAAAAACTCACTCCTAAATTTTGGTCGATGTGCACACAACGGAAGTTCAATTGGTAATGAGCCTTCGTACCGCTGAAGGTTAATATATTGTTCCGATCGTCAGCGACCCGGAACTGTTGATAATTTTTTTTTAATTTTTCGAAGCAGTATTATACTCAATAGTTTTTAGATTTCTAGCGCAAGGTTACACTTTCATAAATATGTTACAATGTCAAATGTAATAATTTATTAATTTTTTTATCTATAACTGGCTGAAAGTAAATTTACACTTTCATGATATTAATTTCTAAGTTATAACTGCATTGATGTATATTAAATAGAAATTTATGTAGAGAAAATTTATGTAGTCAAAAATCGAGTTGAACAGTGATTGTCGCTTCAGAATAAACGCAACATATAAAAATTTTCGCTCGTTTATTGTTTTAGACAACAAGAAATATATATATGTGTATTATGTAACTATCTTTTCCGTTATTGTAAATAAAATAATTTAATTATTATAAATGGATTATTGAAACTACGAAATAATGCTTGGGAATTCAATCACTAATTGAATTGTTATAAGTAAAAATTGTTAATATACAAAAGTATCATTGAAATGTATTATTTTACAGTTTGATTAATTGATTTGAAACAATTAAATTATTTCTACAATATTTCCAGACATTATTTATTAATTTTTACAACTTTTACATTACGATTAAACAATTAAATTAATCATTTCATTCAATAAGTCAAAGTCATTTCTCTTAAGTTCAAGATTCTTATAAATTATTAGTTAAAAACATTGTTCAGGATTCTTATAAATTATTAGTTAAAAATTTTAAATAATACATAGGAACATTACAGAAGAGAATTCATTGTTTAATTGTTACAAATAAATTGTTAGAAATATTAGATAATGTTTAAACAGTTGGAATATTCAGAAATATTGTTTAAAAATTCACATCGAAAGTTTAATCGATGTGCACACGATGAAGGTTCAACTTATAATGACCTTTTTCCTGTTCAACCGTCAGGTAAAGTCAGTGATGCACAGCAGTAATCTTTGTAAATACTTTTAAAAACACTTTTTCTATTCAGCAATCAGTAATTTTACAGTTTTATTGTTTCATATTCTCCATTAATTTAACAATGAATACTGTAATTTCTATATTTTTTACAAAGTTTTTTTACTACATTTGCAAGGTTAGTTTTTAACTTATAATTATTGTTGAGATACACTAAATGCTAATTTATAAGTCTGTGACGTATAATATTAATTTATGTAGAAAATAATTATATTACAGTCTAAAATTAAATCGATCGTTTTCTTAAGAATAGCTGTACAAATAAAAAATCGTTCACATTTAATTCAATAATTTTCGATGTAGATGTAACATTATTCCACAGACGAATAAAATGTTAATATAAACATATACACCTGTATATTTTATATTTTTATATTATATATTATATATATATATATATATATATATATATACACATAAATTAATAATATATATTTAACTTAATAATATAAATTCTATTATATTACACTCTGTAATATACAATATTATATATTATACTTTAAATATAAACGATGGATAATAATTATTGAAAAAGAAACTATTGCGATCGTTAGCTTGGCGAATTCGCATTAACATTACAATATTGCCTCTTTGTTTCGGTGAGATTGAACATCTTGACTATTAGTTATTGATAGAAATAATAGTACACATTTCTTGTTTCTTTCCTTTATCTTTGAAATATGTATAAAGTACGAAGGAAATTTTAGTTGTTCTGCTATTTCAGAAATTTTTGAAGCTTTCATTGGAGGACTTTTGTAAAAATTCCATTACAGTAAAATTTATACTATAATGGAAGCGGTACATCGATATTCCTCGCTGTAAGTAATTTGGAGAATTTTTAATTTAATTGAACTTTATTGCTACAAAAAAAGAGATCACCGCTGTCACAGGGAATACAAAATGAATTTTAGTACTCTAGCAATAAATTCTATACGATACTGTTAATGCTTGTTAGAATTTTACGTATCACGCGTCAGAGAGAATGTTTAAACAACGAAGTAGTAGAAACTTTATTTTCAGAGAAAGCCTGGTGAATAAATGATTCGGGCGCGAGCCTACGTGAATTTTTTCGTCAAAATGCATGGGACGGAGCGTGAACGCGATTTGCATAGAGATTAAAATATCGCTGCGACGGCGAATGGATATTGTAAATCGATGTCCAAAAATTGTATATTTTATATTTACTTGCGCGGAGATGAGTTCTAGCGAGATACAATGAGCTTGGGGAAATTGCGCGGCAAAAATTGATCGACTATCTGGTTTGATTGTAATATATGTATAAAAAAAGCAAAAAAAAAACAAAAAAAACCCCCGACGTCGAAGGTGAAAGAAAGGAAGAACGATCACCTCTTTCGCGTCATTTTTATGAAGTAAAAGTAAAAGTAAAATCCGGACCGGGTCGTGTAATCAAAAGGTGGAAATGAAAAACGAAAGAGAAAAAAACGTGAAAAAAGATATTGAAAATAAAAATGTCAAACCAACAAAGCGAAGAGAGAAGGGGGGAGTGAACGGCGACGCGAAAAGAACGAAAGTATTCAAAATCTCCAAAAAAACAATAAACAATATTTCAATCCTGAGAAGCAAGCAACGTTCGAATCTTTAAAAAAGAGACGAGTAACAAACAAAACAACGAAAAGATAAACACGATTGGTAAAGAGTGCTTTGAATTCATCAAGTTCTCTCGAACATGTTTCTAGAACCTTTAAAAGAAAAAAAAGAAAAAAACGATCAAATCTTTTCTCAATCAATTAAATCTCATTCAACGAGAGGGTGGTCAGCAGCTCAGCCAGTTTCCCCTTCAGTATTTTAGATATTATCCTGGAATTTTGTTGCAAACTGGCACGTGAACTATCACGCGAACCAACCCTCGCGATTATCCCTCCGCTTCGCTCTTGATCGTTCGGCACCGCGGGACGACCTCGGCCTAAACTTTCGAAGCCACGTTCGTTTTTAACCGAGCAACCCTGAATTTTACCCGCGTGATGAGCGATCGTTGTTGATGGCCGTTTCGTTCGCGACCGCGACCCAAGGTTGTTGCAGCATTAAACGAAAATGTTCCTGGCGCGGAGCAAGGCTGAACCATGAGTTCTCGTGCCACTTGCTCGCGACCTTCGATATATTACAGCATGGACGCCACGGAGAACGAAGTACAGGCCCTACAATAGTTATCGCGAAGATGTTTACCAACGGAGAAATTTTACTTTTCTTCTTTCTCCTTTTCTTTTCTTTTTTCTTTTTTTTTTTTTTTTTTGTTTTCGTCGTTGTGCGACGAATTCGTTATCGCCACGAAATGAAATTCCGGAGCATCTCACATCGCTGGGAATATTTTATTACGAATTTCACGAATGTGAAAAAATAGAATCCGTCAATTCGTGATTATGTAATATATATTATATAATTATATTATAATTATAATATAATATTAAATTTTAATAATATTAAAAATATAATTAATATATTTATTTAATATAATTATAATATAATTTTTATTATAATATTATATTATAATTATATATTATATATTATATTTGTACAGCTCTCAAAAATCTCAACTTTCTATCTTTGATATTGTCAAATGATTAGCGATTCGTTGCAAATAAAAATATAAATTGTATTTATCGTTTTATCGCGTTGTGGATAATTCTTATACTTTTTAAAATTCGCACTTCATTCGTCATGTTACACTTATTAACACATTCCACAGATGTGATTGTAAAATTTTATTTTCATAAAATTATATTTTCAAAATCTTATACTCGGTGCTTAACGTTTTCAGATTCGTTTCGAACATTCGCCAATCTCGTTACGAACGTTATGAAATTCCAAAATGTCTGCAACGCAACGCCATAGAAGGTTCGAATGCTTTCAACGACGCGCACTTTGCATCGAGAGAAGATGACGCGGGGTTCGTGGAAATTCAAGCGCGGCGAAATAGGTTTTATTTAACTGCCTCGAAAAGGAGGAACGTCTCCTTTGCGTTCGTTCTTCCCCATTTGCTGCAAATGCGTTATTATCATTTTTCTGTTCGTAATTTGCATAATTACGCCGAGCACCGATTATACTCGCCGTTACGTAACAATGAGAATGGGAATTTCATTATTGGATTTCACGTGAAATCGGTCGGTTATTATTGAAAAAATGCCGAGACGTTTTTTTGAATAAATAAATTAGCGAAATAGAGCGGAAACGCGGGTGATCTGCCGTGGCCTGGCGCATGATTTTAATTGGAAATATTCTTTTGTTTGCAGGATGACACGCGTATAATGAAAGTGGGCGATAAGAAGAGATGGATACACGACCCAAATAGTGAGTATCAAATATTCAATGAGACATTAAGCGAAAGTTTCAGACAATGAAACGGGTATAACTTTGCAAAAATTTTCGTTGAAACAGCCGTAAATAAATTTTACACAATAACCGATCTCTCGTGAACCTTAGGCAAAAATCGGCAAGATAACTTTGATACAATAGTTAATCTCGATGAATTTTATACTTTGACAGTTCTGAGTTTGTTTCACGCAAAGATGTAGCGAGTGGAAAAATTAAGATACTTTCGTTCCTGAAAATTGTCAAGGTTCAACGTTGAAAAATTTTAAACAACAAAACTTCCAGAAATGCGTCGTCTATGAGACATGAAAGTTCAAACGTTTCCAAAAACATTGAAAAATTTTTCTCATAATTGGGTCGACCGTAATCTCGAAAATTGACGTTTTCTCTTTACAACGAGCCTTCAATCTTACCGTACGATTTTTTTTTCGTCATTTTATTAAACTTTGTCAATGTCATAACTAAACGACAAAACTTCAAGAAACGAAACTCTGTGGAGAGTTTTACAAACTACAAGGAATTCGGAAAATTCCAAACAAATTGATCTTCACGCGCGAATATTGTTCCAACGAACATCGAGCAGTTTGAACGTCGTCCGGTGCGTATGGAAAAAGTTAATCAAAGGCAAATTTCGTAACAGTATTGCCAGCCGTGGCAAGAAGTGCAAGCAGTTTGTGGATAAAGTTACGTATCCCGTGGATCGATTAACATAATTTGCCTACCAATGGTTCACCAAACTTCTTGGGAAACTTTAATACGCCCCTTCCTCCTCCCCTCTCTCCTCTTTTTCTCCGTTCTTCCTCTCTCTCCCTCTCTCTTTTTTTTACCACCCCTTCCAGTGAGAGAATTTGCACTTCAAGAAGTGGGTTAGCTCGAAACTTCGAAGTAATTGGCTATTTAGCTTGGAAATAAAAAGGGATACACACACCGACAGAGAGAGAACAAACTTCCAATTGGGCGAGCAACAATCATTTTAATCGTTTTTCGATAATAAATTTCTGGTCGAAGTCGTTAATTAACAAATATCGCGGTTATCGAATTACAACGTACGGTCCAGTATTCATGATTCAATTGGGCGACTTGGCAGCACGTTAAAATTCGATTGTTTGTTGACAGCGTGATGCAATTGAAAATTGTTAGCCGATGTTTTGCGTAGCGGTAAAAATGTGCAGTGAATTGAAAAATATTTGCGCACAATGCCCTCTTTATATCATACGAAAATTGTAAAAATTCAGATGTCTCTAAAAACAGTGCAAACCTATTTTTTTATAACTGGATTCATCTTGAAGATTGAAAATTCCTCTTTATAACGATCCCTTCAATCCTACTGTACGATTTTTTTTCACCATTTTATTGAATTTTGAATGTTGGAACCAAATAACAACTATTTAAGAAATTTAACATTTCGTCCTCTGACTTTAATGTTCAAAGTTGAATAAAGTGATGAAAAAAAAATTGTACAGCAAATTTTAAAATCTCGTTGTAAGGAGAAAACTTTTATCTTTAAGACCAGACCCCTACTTTCCTGATCGCTAGCCCCCACTCTCTCATACACGGCAGTGGAGGGGATAGCACTAGCGATTAGGAAAGTGGGGGCAAGTGTCGCCAGTTAGCCAGCTCTGTTCAAAACCATGATTGATCTGACGATGAGAAAATTTTTCAACACACTTTTGAGAGACGTTTGAATTTTGACAACTTCAGAGAATAAAAGTTCCATCCGTTAAAAATATTTTTGAGAAAAAAATAGACTTAGAAATGTTAAAATAGAAGCTTCACGCTTTAAAATGAGACCAAGTGATTACTATGTGATCTCTTTGAAAAATTACAACACCAATTTTTCATAATTATTGATTCAATTGTGCTCTTTGTTCTTATATTGTTAATACCAATTATATTGTATCTATTTATCGCGTTTGGCAAAACATACAACTCGTTTTACAAAATTACCGACTGTTTTCGAAATTTGTGTCACTACTATATGAACATAGCACTATATACGGAGAGCTTTGGAATACGAAGACAGGTGTTGCATGAAAATTATTTGCTGGCGTGTTACATCGTATAGAATGAAAATTCTATCCACTGTATCCGGATTGAATGCATAGTGTTTCGATTTAGTGACATATCTATATTTTCTAATGCACTAGACATGTATCACTGACCGTACACTCGTGCTACTAGAGTAGAAATAATAAACCACCGATGCAACCGTACAAATGAAACATCCATAAATAAATTTGTAATCCTCGCGCGTCGTGACATAAATTTTTCAGTGCTATTCGTAACTATTATCTTCTTTTAAAAAGCAGTTTTTTTTTTTTTTTTATTGTGTAACGGAAAAAATTTACTGTATTTCCTCAAGAATTACTTTATTACTTGTTTTCGAGTCTATATTCAAATAAAATATTTGTCATAAACGACGTAATTCACCCTCGGTAAAATTATATTTTACAGACTGGAAATGTACAATTGATTTTCCCTTTGCACAATAATTTGAACTCCCTTTTACAAAGAGTTTTAATCAATCGTGGGCTTTAATTTTCACTGAAAAATGATTTTTATGACGCATAAACGAGCAGCTCTGAAATCACATGTAAAAAGAATCAAATTTCCGAAAGTTTCATTGTTACCAAATCTCCGAATTTTCCTCGAATAATCCTTTTTTTTTTCGAAACGTAAATTACACGAAAGCCGAAAGAAATTGATTACAAATTACCGTCCGTAATTATTTCCAAACTGGGAATGGAAAATTCGCGCGTTCGCCACTCTTCGATAACGCGTTCGTGAAATTTTCTGTTTTTTTTTTTTTCCCCTCCCTCTCGGCCAGTCGCGCGGCGGATTTATCGGCCGGCGAGAAAAAAGCATAAATCCCGCGGAACGCGTAATATCAACGCGTTCTGTCATTTGCGCAGAAAAACCCTATGAAAAGTATATTTATCGTGTTGCCTCGTCCCGGTGCCGGGATGCAATATGTTTGCTGCAGGGTGCTCGTTTTAATGCGCACAATGTTGCCCGACGCCGATTCCATAAATATTCAACATTTGCTAGGCCACACCAACGTTAATCCGTAAATAAATTTGTTTCACGCCGTTATCTTCGTCCCTGGCTAATTATTAATCATTTCATTTCGATTATTTTCCCCCTTCACGACGTACATACATAAATATTTGTCATGGTGTCGTTTTTATTTCGTTCGCGACGTGCACTTTTCTCAAAGATTCGTTATAACTCGTCGCATAATGTAAAATATATGCAAAATTAATTACAGTTCAATAAATATAATTCTAATAAAATATTCATTATCATTTGCAATGAAATTTGGTATAATGATCTTTTTATAGATTATATAATATGTAAGAGTCTGTCGATATCGTAACTGTATTATTGATCATTCTAATTGCAATTATATATCTGCACATATCTTCTACTATTCGTATACATATAATATTACATATTATATAATATGTAAGAGTCTGTCGATATCGTAACTGTATTATT
>NW_025109552.1:0-8018 GCF_011392965.1 Frieseomelitta varia
TTATAAATTCAACCACACATACAAATAGCAAAAACTGTTGTTTAAGGGATTCTTTGCTAACGACTCTGACTTTCATCAAAAGTATTCTACTACTGACCAACAAAATCTCGTTGGTCATTAATTATTTTTTACAATATAAATTAGTGTTAAGATTAGAGTTACTGTGAGACCTTCGTTTTGAAAATATGCAAGTTATTGACTGATTTCACGGCAAACCTTGAATCCATAAGTAGTGATGTTAAATGATATACCAAAAAAAGTCTCGACATCAAATATTGAATTACAACTGTGAGTGTAGGAATATTAGTATACCACTCATTATACCACCTGTGGATAGGTGCAAAAAGGTTAAACGGTTAATTTCCCGAAAAGCAAACGAGGATAGTCATCTTCTCATCGGCTACGTAAGATGTGTAGCTGTGAACATAAGATAACGAATAAGATCGCAATTATTTGGAATCGTCTGCACAATGTCGATCAGCAACAGCATTTGAAATAATGCTGATAATATGGTGCCGACATGTACATTTCTGGACGTGGCTATTCATAAGTGTATTAATCCTGTCCACCTGTTTCAAAATTGATAAATATTATACATGATTCTGAGTAATTACCAAGGTCACCGAGTGAACTTCCAAATCCAATAGAATATAAGCAACTATATATATGTATCTAGTTTAATTTTAGCGTTTAGGTAAATGTACATAGCTATATTCTTTTATTCAAATTTAGGGTAAACGATAAATTAAGTAGTTAGTTGGAATTAGCTTATGCTACTCTAATGCTGTTGTTATGACAATAATTGTACATAGTATTAATTTTAGTTAGATTAAACTAACAATATTTTACCAAAAGTATCATCTTCCCCCACATCTCTCCAACCTAATTCAAACCCGCACCCCACCGATCCTGTACACGCGTTATCGCATCTCAATATTGGGGTACAAAATTCTTGTCTTTAAAAAATGATGTTAGATGTATCAGTGATCAAAGTTCATTAGTCCTTTCATGTATCAGTAGCCCTATAAGAACTATTGGAATTTGATCGTTTAACATGGGGACACCTCCATGTAAATCTCTTTGACAGATCTGGACTGTCAAAGGTGTTCAAAATTCTTTTTGGCGCTCAAAATTGTCATAAATTCGAAACTAAAGTTGAGCGGTGGTGCCACGTGTAATATATTTTTATACCTTTACCCAAGTGCCTTAGAACAATGAAATAGCAATAAATAACTATAGCAATAAATAGCAATAAATAATCAACAGCAATAAATAATCAATAGTCACATATAATCACTAGCAATTAATTAGACTTTAGTAGCAAAATGGTAGTATTAGATCCCTTATCGAAACCGTCACAGTTGATGTTGTGACAGTTAAAATTCCTGGCACTGCATACTCTCAAACATAGTCGCTTTTAAAAAAATTCGTATCACGGTGTCCATGATTCCGGCCATTCTGCTTGTCGGAAATAAAAAAACGTGAATGTTCCTTAATTAATATCAGGTTGGTTATAGCTGCTGCCACAAAAGAGAAATGTCGGTAATTAAAAAAGTTGCGATACTTTGAAGTTCGATTATCGATTTTTGCATGTTTTTGTTAAACTTCGGAAGCCTAAATAGATAAAAAAAATAAAATTTTTTGATTGATTCTGGTAGGGGCTATAGTCACACATGTACTAAATGCGTACTTAAAATTTTGAGTTAATTGGTAAAATAGATTTTGAGATATCATGAACACCGTTCTGAAAAACATAGTTTCCAGAAAAATGCCTCTAAAGTTTAGTATTGCGGTAACAATGACACTGGTCGTCGCGTTCTTCAAACGACCATAGCTTCGTTAATTTTAGGAGATCACATGTAAGGTCACAGAGATATATTTTTGAAACTGAGTCTTTTAAAAATATGTAAAAGAAAAAAAAAGAAATCGATTTTTTTTCAAGGGTTCACACTAGAATACCCCATTAAACTGTATAGATCTAATTATCACACTCTCGTATATATATCAACTCCGTGGTAACATGGGAACTGATTTACACGCATTTACATTCCGTTAATTATTCAGTGCTAATTTTGAAACTAAAAAAGTCTAAAATCTGTTTACGTACATATCTATCTATTGAAACTCATTTTTCATTCCCTCTTCATTCACTTTGTTTTACTCGTACGTTCACTCTCAAACCACATACACGATGAAAGCTATAAACACTATCTACTCCTAGTGCAATGCATTATTCGTCCTCATGATTCGCATCGAATAATGATAGTTGGCAGTGCTACAATTTCATTGCCTACGACCTGTTTTTCGAAAATCCTATCATTTTTACGATAGTAAGATTATTTGTACGATTTTTATCTAGAGTGCAATCTATTCGCGTGTGCAAGGTTCTTGTTGTTTCGCACATAATTCGTGTTCAGATTCGATTTGTGCCAGGTTTGTCATGTGAAGCGAGATTAGATGAAAATGGCAAATGTGGTGAAATGTTTTCTGGGGATGATGAATCGTGTACATCGTTTCTTCTGGATATCATTCTCGGAAATTGTTAGAGGCGGCACAAGTGATGGTTGAACTGCTTGTAACAGTGCTTGTCATTTCAATGTAACCACCGCAACAACATTTGTAGACTTCACACGAACGTTCAATATGTCTGTACAGTTGACGAAATATGTCTGTACGGCTGACGAAACAAAAAGAAGGAGGTCTCTAGACCAAATTGGAATATATGTACAAATTAGCATAACGGTCAAACATAATACTACATACATAGTAATCACTTATACGACCAGTATATGTCACGATTCCTGTAGTGACTATGATCATAATTATTCTCAATTATAGTACGACAAATGTAAATAATAACTCCGTATTTAATTTATATAAAAATATTATAATTGTAACAAACTATTACTAATGATGAACGATAAATAACATATACCACATAACGAATGAATGAATTTCTATTATGGTTGCAATATATACATAATATCCTTAAACATTTCCACAGTGATAATTAAATTACTAACAATTTTTAAATATTCTTATCGAAAATACTCATCTCGACGGGACGATTTAATGAACATGCTATTGATCTAAATTCTCCCAAAGTAGAGATCGCTACATTCCAACCAGTATCAAAAATGAAAATACATCTTATTCTTCAATTGTCTCTGGAGAAATAATTTCCTTTCTTTCACGATATCTATTTCCTCGTGCCTTTCGTTGCTATTATTTAACGGCTAATTTTTCTCTTTTTCTTTTTAATCAAACACATTACGTGATTGAAGTAAACTGATGTTTTTACATGAATTAGTTCATTTCGCTGAGAAATGTAGAGAGGTAGATACATTTATTTGCAGATTACATGACAGCAATGCTTGTGTCGCAGACACTTTCAGTCTTTTTCGAGGAGGATCTTAGTTCAAAATCCCTTCCAAAAACTGTTACCTTCGTTTGAAATTGATCCCTAGTCCCTCCAACGATTACGTACGATTAAATTTCATCGATAAACATTAGCGATTCGATTCTCTGCAGAACCATGGAAAAACTATGTGTAAACTTTGCACTATTCAATTGGCTACTTGGTGGGAAAGTAATCGTAAATTTGTAAAGTGTTCTTCTCGATATTCGTATGTGATCATTTCTTTCTTTCGTCTGTCATGTTGTTGCATGTTTGGACAAGATTTTCAATTGAGGATTATGTTGGTAGAAAATATAGAGTATTTTCGATACAAAAAAATACTCGAGTATTCTTCGACACGTTGTGTTTAATGTGTGACGATATCGTAAGTACAATTTAAGCTAATGCCATTTAATGCCTTTTTACAGACAGTTTGTCCATTTTGCGTACGAATGAAGGGTACTTATATTAATTTGCTATGCCTCACGATATTAGTGCAATATTTATGATTCGGCGCACGTAATTCCATCTTGACATAGACAGAGAATGTAAAGTATAGATATAGCTTGATATTTTATATTGATTTCAACTGGGAATCCTTTATTGTCTCGTACGCCGTAGTATGTGTCCCGTCATTTTTAAAGGAATCTTATCCGTATTTATTTTAAATTTACTTTTTCTTGAGTAAGATTCTATTCTCCTCTCTTTTCTCTTGTTTGCTTCTCAGAGATAATATTTTTCTATGCACGTACATATTAACTAATATAAATTTATACAGGAAAGTCGCATTTCGTGATACAATACATTTTATATATATATACACACACATACACATTATAGGTATATATAGTGCATAGCACTCACTGCGGACGACTCTGACCATCATCGAGGATATTCTCCTACTGACCAACAAAATCTCGTTGGTCATTAATTATTTTATACAATATAAATCAGTGTTAAGATTAGGGTTAATGTGAGACCTCCTTTTTGAAAATGCGCAAGTTTTTGGCTGATTTCACGGCAAACCTTGAATCCATAAGTAGTGATGTTAAATAATATACCAAAAAAAGTCTCGACACCAAATATTGAACTAGAACTGTGAATGTAGGAATATTAGTATACCACCTGTGGATAGGTGCAAAAAAGTTAAACAGTTAATTTCCCGAAGAGCAAACGAGTATAGTCATCTTCTCATCGGCTACGTAAGAGGTGTAGCTGTGAACATAAGATCACGAATAAGATTGCAATTATTTGGAATCGTGTGCACAATGTCGGTCAGGAGCAGCATTTAGAAATAATTCAATGCTGATAATGGTGCTATAGCCTGAGTAATTGCCAAGATCAACAGTGAACTTCTAAATACCGGATTTTTTTTCAGCAATTGTATATATCTATCTAGTAGACCAGGTAGTTACTTGGACCCTGTGGGTGCGGGTTTGGGTTAAGTTGAAAGAATGTGGGGGAAGACCAGATAATACTTTTAGTAAAATATTATCGGATTAATCTAACTAATTATTAATAAAATTAATACTATGTACAATTATTGTTATAATAACACCATTAGAGTAGCATAATCTATCTCCAAGTAACTACTTAATTTATCGTTTACCCTAATTTTGAATAAAAGATATAGCTATGTACATTTACCTAAACGCTAAAATTAAACTAGATACATATATATAGTTGCTTATATTCTTCATTGGGTTTGGAAGTTCGCTCGGTTGACCACGATTTACTGAGAATTATGTACATAATATTGATCAATTTTGAAAGACTGGTGGGCAGCATTAACACATTTATGAATAGTCAGGTGCAGAAATGTACATACATGTCGGCACGAGGCTATAGCACCATATTATCAGCATTGAATTATTTCTAAATGCTGCTCCTGATCGACATTGTGTAATTATAGCATCTAGGTAAATGTACATAGCTATATCCTTATATGCAAATTTAAGGTAAACAATAGACTAGGTAGTTACTTGGAGTTAGCTTATGTCACTCTAATGCTGTTGTTATGACAATAATTGTACATAGTATTAATTTTAGTTAGATTAAACCGACAATATTTTTCCAAAAGTATCATCTTCCCCCACATCTCTCCAACCTAATTCAAACCCGCACCCCACCGATCCTATACACGCGTTATCGCATATCAACATTGGGGTACAAAATTCTTGTCTTTAAAAAATGATGTTAGATGTATCAGTGATCAAAGTTCATGTATCAGTCCTTTCATGTATCAGTAGCCCTATAAGAACTATTGGAATTTGATCGTTTAACATGGGGACACCTCCATGTAAATCTCTTTGACAGATCTGGACTGTCAAAGGTGTTCAAAATTCTTTTTGGCGCTCAAAATTGTTATAAATTCGAAACTAAAGTTGAGCGGTGATGCCACGTGTAAATATATATTTATACCTTCACCCAAGTGCCTTAGAACAATGAAATAGCAATAAATAATCAACAGCAATAAATAATCAATAGTCACAGTTGATGTTGCGTAAAATGGTAATGACTAATTACCTTACAGTATTCAACTAGCAACAAGTATAATGACTAGCAATAAATTACACTTTAGTACAACAAAATAGTACAAAGAGAGCCCTACCAGAGGCTATCCTGTAGACCCTGCCAATCCATCACAGTTTCGTTTCAGTGTCCATTCTTAAACACTAAAAGTGTATCAATAATATTCAAACATCAATTTCATTTTTCAATTTTATTTATACGGAAATAAAGCAACAATAGATCCAATAGCACAAATTTAATAGCACAATAGTTGTTCCGAGAACAATAACATCGTTCACTTGCCATGATATACAATCGAGTTGTTCTTTAAGAATTTCCTGTTAACCTTTCAATGCACCGAAATCAACAGGTTGATAAAAATAATGCCTAATATACTAATATTCAGATACTCGTCGCTCTCTTCAGCTTTTGCCGAGATTCGTCATTAGGTTTTATTGAGCATCGAAGCTCGTAGTCGGTTTGCCTTTACTAGTCAATTACTTGCACAGTAACAAGATAAAGATTTCATGTTAACTGTATTCACAACCCTAATTCATGTGGAACAAGACAGGTATAATAAGAAACATAAGGCAACAATCTTTCGATTACCCGAGACTATTATTTTAGAAAAATATTAACTAAAATATTAACTAAAAAATAATTTACTTGGAGATTTTTGTTTCTTATTAATATCGATGTTTCGAAAATAGTCGAAGTAAATGATCTTCGCCAACGTGGGAACAGTTATACGATCATTACATACAAATGTACAAATTATATGTTTCTTTTGATACTTTTTAATAAATTCAATTTAATTTACAAATAAATTCAATTTACAATTTGTTTAAAGAACGTACTCACATTGTAAGGTTCAATGAAAGCAGATAAAGAAAAGTTGTCGAAAATAAATTTTAAATTTGTATAAAATTTTTCTATATCAGAAATAGATAATTTGTTCATCAATATTGAAAAAGTTCTCGATCATTGCGAATATTTTATTTGTTTTCTTAAATTACGCTTTACTGAATATTTTTTATTTTCATTCTTTATTTCAATATTTATTCAGTAAAGTTCAGCATTCTTTCTAGATTCATTAAATCATTGGAAGATTAAAGTTTTAGCATTAATATAAAAGAAAATGTTTTGTTATTAGCTGCTACTGTCAGATAAAGTCTATTACATAAAATAATCTTCTTCTTTCATAAAAATTCAGAGGAATTAAAGTATTTTTACTCATAAATGGTTCATGACTGTAAACAGAATGTTGCTATGATTATATATTACTATTAATATAATTATTTCTCCTAATAAAATATCAAATGATTTTGATGAATTACTGATTAACGACTGCAGTAACTGCGAACGTTTATGCACATTCACGGTTTTGTAGATACAATTAAAAAAGTGGAATCTAACTCGAGACTTGTTTTACCTATCAAATGTTACAACGAGTTACTTTATCTCAACTATTTCATCCATTTTTGTAATTTACATGCATTCTGGACGATTCTTATATTTGCAATTTGATATAATCATAGAAGAAATCCAATAAATCAAGTACTGCACAAAAGAACAAATTTTCGTCTTCGTCTCATCAAATTTCAGTTTAAACGATTACTTGTGCTTGTAAATTTATTCGTTGAAAGTAACCAAATGCTCGAATACTGTATTGGCGATATCACATTATCGAGTGTTTTCGAGCCTCAGTGAATGCTCCTTAACAAAGTAAAATATTCAAAGCGTTCAAAGAGACTTGTATTTATTGTGCACTGATCGTGAAATGAAGCAATGATTTACGTTAGAAATTAGTTGATATATATATATAAAATATAGATTGCAAGAATTGGTGAAGACTGAGATAGGAATAGACCATTTACACTTCTTCTAAATATATAAAATTTTAGGCATATAATACCAATGCAGATACTGATGAATTCTGGAACACTTTATTGCTTTGAATTTGAATGCACAGAGAAAAATTCGAATCAGTTCAAACATAACTCAAAGTTTAAAACTTTCGAAAATTTTGAAAGCTCTCATAAATCTTGATTATCTTGAAAGTCTTGATGAAAGCAAGAGTCGAAAGTAATTATGATATCGGTTTCGATTT
>NW_025109553.1:0-8040 GCF_011392965.1 Frieseomelitta varia
ATTTGAAACAGCTCTTACTATAACAGCAGTATATCTGTGCATAGAAATTGTTCTATCTATAATCATTTTGATCATGGTAGTCTGAATTCTGTTTTACTGTCTGAAGAAAATGATTTTGGATACGTTGATGATATGAATTTTAATTAAATTATTGGATCGTCGTTGTTTTCTGATTTGAAAAAGCACGATAAAATACTAATAAAACTTCAGTCGTATTTTCCATCGTCTGCCCAAATTGCAAACGTAACTGATATAATTGGTAGAACTGGAACCACCTATATAAGTACGATAATAAATTTTTTAATACCCATATATTAGATACATTAATTAATTAGAATTGTTTGTATCAAAGAAAGAAATAAAAAGAAGTTTATGATGTAATAAAGCATTTTACGAAATTTGATTATATAAAATATCTATAAATTGATAGTATCGAATTTCTATGATAATATAAAATAAATAATATAAAATTCCTTATATAATTCCCTATAAGATAATATAAAATTCTTGTGAAAACATACAGGCATAATTCTAGTTGTATTTCTGGTGTCAAATAAATATAAGCAGAAGAAGGTTTAAAAGGTAGATGAATAGATGTGACGTATGTAACTGATAAGTAATTAAAAAAATGTCGTTTAGTTGAGATTTCTCGCTTGGATGTTCGTGAGCTTTATGAGTTGTATAAAATTTAATGAATATGTTTGATATTGGATACAAACATTCTGATGATGTGAACATAATTTCGTGTACACACACGTTGTTTGCAAATCTGACTTTTCCTATATGCATTTAATTAGAGAGTTAACTCATTCTACGTGTGATCTGTATCACACTAGGCGACAGACTTTATAAATTTCTAATAAATTTGAAAAAACTTTCTAAATTGAGATTAGAGTAAAAGCAATTGGCCAATAATTTCTTTTAGTAGATTATTCTTAAAATATTAGGCAAATATTAGGCAGCCAGGAAAGTTCTTGTCGATTTTTCAAGATCACAATTCTAGTTTTTCTATTAGCAATGAATTTTTGGAGGAAAAAGCTATTATTTTTAATTGATGAATTAGTAAAAGTTCAGAGAAAATGACGGAAAAACAATCAGTATTGATAAACTGGGAAATATTGTTTCTTTAGAAAAATGCTTGACCTTGTGGCAAAGATGACTCATGATAAGTGTTTTTCACTCTAAATGTGTAACATTCTTCATGGTTTACGAACTTATGATGGTTTTTCTTTGATAGTAAATTAAAATTTTAAAATTATTAATACATGCTTTTAAGTATAAATGATTTATACTTTACACATAGTAAAAAATATTTTTAATTAACTAAATTTTCAACTATTTTTTTAAATTATTATAATATTAAAATGTTGAGATTTACTTGCATTTAAATTTATTTAAAATTTTACTATAATTATTCAATATAATGCATTGGGTATGACAAATAATATAAATTCTATTAGTCATCAATTAAAAATTATGTTTATTAGCTAAAATATTATTCGAAATTTTTCGAATACTTCAAAACTATAGCTACCAATATATTTCTACTAACTTTACCTATCAATATCATAATAATAACAAAACTTCATTTTTTATTTAATATAAATCATCATGAAGATTTAATGAAAAATACGAATATAAATATAGGATAAAGGAACGGTTTTACAAATTTGATACAAAAGACTAAATTATATTTTTGTATGGGGAATTGCAACTTTTGCGAGTTGTAGGGGAAATTTTAAGGTCCAACAAAATGGGTCCACCTTATTTTTATTTTTCTTCGTACGTTCGTAGTACAATGTTGGATCTATTGAAAACAAATATAAATAAAAAGATTTATTCTATTATTATGCTAATATATATATTCTTCTGTTATTATTAGTCCAGATATAAAAAACAGAATATTACAAATTCAATAATTCTATAATAGACTTTGTTCCTACAAGTCTACAGTTAAGCATACTAATATTTGTTGTTATTTTGGCTCGTGGCAAGACATAAATTTATTTCCGTGATCAATAACGTTTTTAATGTATTTTCGTAACCTTTTGTATACCTGTATTTTCTCTCAAAAGTAACGCCAAGGTATTCAATGTGGTTAATAAACTGAATATAGAAATTACTCAAAGTAGTATCATTGATAACACTTTTTTATCACATATCATGAGTATAATTTCTGTTTTCTCTACCACTAGTATAAGATTTTTCGTATCCATCTAGTGCTTACTCTCGCTGACAGCAGTTATTAATTTTATTCGCTGTATTGCATCTGTAGAACGATGCAAAGAAACTGATAATGAATTTTAAAGCGCTCCACTATAGCAGAGAGTTAGAAAGTATATTAGAAGACTTTACATTTAGATCCGCGTCAAAGACGAGCTTATCAGAAGATTGCTAAAAGGACAAATAAGAATTATTCGAATTAAAAAGTAAACTACTACTTAAGAAGATAATATCAATTAATAATAAAAAATCTGTTCTATCAGTTTCGAAGCTACACTCGAAGCTTCACTCGATGATGCGGAGATTGATGCGAACCGTAGGATCAGCAATCGAGTAATGTAAATGCTGAAGTGATAATTCGAGCGGCCAAAACTGAGATCGGGGATTAGTCTGGATTCCATTTGAAATTATTAAAATAATCAGCAACCATTCCTTACAATAAGCAGTGAAATATTAAAAAATGCACTAGTTTCGATTAGTTGAAAGACTAAGATTTTCAGTACTATGATTGTGTACACTATATGAATCGCTACGAGCATTATAGATGCGTTTATACATCATACAAATTAGATACTGCGAGCACTGTTGACTGTCTTCTTTTTCTTCTTCATTTCTTTTTCTTTTATGTCGCATCGACAGCGAGGTCGTTAGCGACGACGGTAGTATCAGGTATGTGTTTTTGAGATATTTTAAAACTTTGTACGTCATTTTGAGAAGGTTTATGTTTGAGTTAATTCCGTGTCTCTGTCTTTGGGCTTCTGTGGTGTAGCATTTAATGGGTAGTTAATGGGTTAATGGGTAGTTATTGCAATGGCTGCAGAAGGGAGGTGTAGTTCTTTTAATTTTGTGTCACCTTGGTATGACCAGTTCTTAGGCGTGTAATTATTCCTTATTTCCTGTTGCTAATGTTTGGTGTTTGTTGGTGAAAGTCTCGGATACTTTTGTGTAGTTAAATGCTTTTTGTTGTGATCCATGTATTGTTCCATTCATTTTTTATTACTTTTTTGCAATGGATTATTTGCTCTTCACAAGGGATTGGAAGATGGTTACGATTGTCAGTAAGTGAGGAAACTGTGGCTTCTTTCGCTGCTGTGTTGGCTTTTTTATTTCTTTCTATTTCTTGGTGAGCTGGAATCCAGATGACTGTAGCTTTTTTATTAAGTTGGTTGTGGTTTAGTTCTTGGATCGTGATTATCAATTAGTTATCTTAGTCATATGATTTCGTTAAGGATTTTATAACGCTCATCGAGTCGGTGTATATGACGATCTGGGCTTCGTTATTTGAGTGTGCGTATTATAAGACTTCCAAAATGGCATAAGTTTTGGCTGTGAAGGTGAATAATAAAGAGAGGAGATTTTGTGTTTTTTTTTTGGCTTTTTCTGTAATGATGGCGTATCCAGCTCCAATGTCCGTTTTTTGACCCGTCAGTGTAAATCTTGCTGTGGTGGGCGTAGCTGTTATTTAATTCTAGGAATCGTTAATTGCAGTTTTTCTTTATTCTTCAATTTTCCGTAATTGACTCGCTTTTTTAAAGAAATTTAATATCGCATTTCTGTTCCCATTCAAAATTTTTATACTAACAAGAGTTTCTTTCTTCGAATTTAAAATAGTTCGATTTCACTTAATAACTTTCCACGATCTACTTTTAACGATTAAATTTAAATTAATTTTACACAAACCAATATTGGAATAGATAAATTTATCACACAGATGTTTTATTTTTTCGAAGTTTCTCTAACAAAAGATTTAAATTTGTTATAATTCTTGAAACTCAACGTAAACAGATGCTGTTCTTACTATATCACTGAAGAAAGAATACTCTACATAAATATACATACAGAATCTTTATACATATCACAGATTTTGAGAAACACAAAAAATCCAAAAGTGTTCTATCATTTTATTATGAATTATATATCTCATCCGAAAGAAGGACTAATTGTAAGTATTGGATAACAACGTCGTTATAAACAATTAATCACTAATAATTAATTAAATTATAATAAATTTGATTTGAATTGTAATAAGTTATGATTAATTAAAAATAATTACTTTAATAATAAAAATTACTTTAATTACTTTACTTTAATAATAAAATTAGACGAATTAGATTACTTTAATAATAAAAACTAAACAGTTATTTCGGTGGATCCATATGTTTGCTTTCTTCCATTTCTTTCTTTTTAATTTTTCCAATATGTGTTTATAAAAAATTTCGCCTCTTGCTTATTAATGATACGCTCAATAAGATAATTTCACATTTATCGCGCTTGACCGAATCATGGCAGCACAAGCTCTCTTTTTCTCTTTTTTCTTACATCTAAGTATTTTACATCGGAGTTTCTGAAAATAGAGATATCTAGCATTTTATTTTTGTGACGTTTCCCGACGCCTCGGACTAGTTGTTACATCACTGCGGGTCATTCGCGCGCATTTAAATTCTTCTATATCTCATTTTCGAAGTTCCAATTTGATTCAACTTTCTCTCTTTGCCGAGCAACCAGGATGAGTCTTCGCAGTGTTCGTCTTCAATATATACTAATTCCAAAAGATATAAAGTCACCAGCTGTAAGTGGATGCGGTTAAACAATGGATCGATAGTAATCGCTCAGGTTAAGCACGCACCGTTCAAACCCAATCTAGGATGGGTGGACACCGTTTTCCAGCCTCTAGAGATTCGAAATAACCAAGTGTTGTTCTCTGTGATGGTAAAGGAGGCATCTCCGTTATCTACCCCAGCCCCCCCCCCCCCATCGTCGCCAATACTAAATGAATCCATCATGAGAGTTAAATATGTGCCCTTAGCCTCTTACAACATATGTATAAGTCGTATCAAAGTCAAGGCACAACTCTCGCTATTAGACGATAAACGAGTATTGACAGTACAACCACTTGTTTTCGCTATCGTTCATATTTTACAGTTTTTATTTTCTTTGTTATTGCTGTCTTGACTTTAACGTATTAATTATGTATATTAATTAACTTGAATAACATCGTGTAGCGCGTTCACCTCCATGTGTTGGGCGAATCTTATGGTCTGTGCGATATTTTCATCGCCTTTTCCAATTAACATATTTATGTGATATTCGTCGGGTATGGCGAGGTCTAATTTCCCCTTAATTTATTTAATTTATGGAAAAAGTAAGCGCCTAGTGATTGGCCTGACTAGCCTCATAAAGGACGGCATCCTTAAAAAGTCTAAAGAAAGGAATGAACTTACGGAATTGAAGAGCCAGTTGGCTCTTAACACTAGAACTACCGAGTGGTCAAAATGACTAATTCATAATTTTTTTGGTAATTGTGCATAAAAGGGTACACCTCACCGATTTTGATGAAATTTAAATATGTTGTAAAACTCAACATTTTGTGTAACTTTTTCCTATATATATAACCGCCGCTCGGCTTAGTTTCCGAGATATTTGCGAAAAACTGTTACTAGTATTCCAATGAACTTTGCCTATACCTGCGCGTTCGTGGTAGCGTATCTGTCAGCTGCTTATCTACTGTTTCACATCACGGCAGCTGGAAACCAATATGTATAAGATGCGAACTTCTTAAAACAAATGATGGAGCTGAGGTTCTTAAACTATGGACAAGGTACGATTATGGTGGAGCAGCGAGGAACGGAATGGGAGGAAAGGAAAAAAAACAGCGATAAAGTGATTCTCGTCCGTGGCGCAGGAACTGCACTGAAGAGAACACTTTTTAAACTTGCACTAAGTTTCCAAAAAATAAAGAAAAAGATACCTCGAAACGTTATTTTACCCGGATGTCGCTTCAACCCTTATTCCTATTAGAAAAAGAACGAGTGCAGGACGTAAATAAAAAATATGTGGATCAAATGAAGGACAAAATTAAACTGAAACTTTATTACGTTTGTAATAGAAAAAGGACGAAGAACTCGAGGCGTGTGATATTTCCTTCTCAAAAGTCTTTATTCGACTGTCGGACTGTCGTCCGACCAGCCATCTCCCTTCCCAGGCACAAACCTCTTCTCGAAACATAAACAATCCGTTCCTATGGCGATCATCTCAATGATCGCCTACAACTCGGCCAATCCTGACAATTGTGATTGTCCTCGATCACGTATATGTATCGCCTTGCCTTAATCTTAGAACTAATCTAACATATGACATACTATCTATACTAACATATGACATACTATCTACCCTAACATATGATATTTAAGTCTTATACTATACGAACACATGATACTTAAGTTTTATAACATAAAAATATAGTCTTATACTTTATTGCTTAAGCTAGAGACGAATCCATAGTTTCATCTGATCTGGTCCAACGATTCCTGAAAATGGTATCCTCGTCAGTTGAAATCCATCAATGTCTTCTACCACTTATCTATCCTTGTCTAAAACCTTTTTTACTTCATATGGGCCACGGAATTTCGGGATTAGCTTTTTATTAATACCGGGTGTAACGTCTCGATTCCGTATCATAACATAATCGCCAGTTTTGTACATAGTTGCCTTTTTGTGTGTATGATTATAAACTTGTTCATTTGTTCTTTGGCTTTTCTGAATAGCTTGTGTAGCTGCACTACGTGTTGCCACCAGGTCTCTTTCTTCATTATTTTGTGCTTCAAGAATTACTCTTAATTTGTCGTTTATTATCCCGAATTGGTTCCTTCCAAAAAGCAGTTTACACGGAGTTTCATTTGTTGAACGGCAAACAGTATTATTTATAGCGAATTCTACAAGCTCTAGTACTTGGTCCCATTTTCCCGGACTTATACTCAATTTTGCTAACATAGGATTAATAACGCGATTGTATCGTTCCACTCGACCATTAGCGCGAGCGCGACCCGATAGCGACCCGAATATGTTCATCCTGCATGAAATCTGTAAATAATCCTGAAGTGATACATGTTCCTCGATCGCTTATCAAACGCTTAGGTTTACTGTAATAACGGAAGTATTCTTTTAAGTGACGAATGGCCTCTTCAGACTTGGTCGACATACACGGATACAACTTGATATATTTAGTGTCAACTATAGATAAGATGTGTTTATAACCCCGACCACAACGTTCTAAAGGACCATAGTGATCTATATGTATAGTCTGGAAAGGTTATCTTTATCGAGACTGTGTAAATATCCTTCGGGCTTTCCACTAGGGTTTCAAAAATCAATACATCTTAAACAATTGCTTATATGATTCTTTACTTTTTTTCTCATATCTGGGAATCAATATATTCTGGAGATGTTTTGTACCATCTTATCCACACCAAAATGACCTAAATCATCATGGGAAGCTCTAATAACGTTAGTTTCCATACATTCCGGTACCAAGAATAACAATTTATCGTTACCTAGTTTTTTATATACTAATCCGTCACGTAATTCGTAATATTTAATCTCAGTAGATTCTAATTTTTCTCTCAACTCCCGAATTTTCGGATCTTGTGACTGCTTGAAGAAAAGAACTTGCTCGAAAGTATTTGCTTCTAATATCAGAATTGCGTGGCAACGACTCAATGCGTCTACATGCGCCATTTTGGATCCAGACCGGTGTTCGATTTCGAAATCGTATTCTTGTAAAAACATTGCCCATCGAGAAATGCGTGGATTGATGCTTTGTTTGGACAATCTAAAACTATCGCAGTCGGTGATAATCTTAAAAGGGATACCCGATAAATAAACGTGGAACCTCTTAATGGCATAAATCGCTGCTAGACATTTCAACTCGAAGCTATGGTATTTTGACTCTGTCGGCGTTGCTCGTTTACTAAAGTAAAATACAGGTTTCATTTTTCCATCCGATTGTTTCTGCATCAAAACAGCACCAAAACCCGTAGT
>NW_025109554.1:0-8051 GCF_011392965.1 Frieseomelitta varia
TTTAAATATAATTTGAGTATTTTAAGTATATTTAAATATAACTTAAGTATTTTAAGTATATTTAAATAATGCAACTTAAGTATTTTACGTATATTTAAATAATGCAACTTAAGTATTTTAAGTATATTTAAATGTAACCCAGGCAAAACGAATAATAAGTTTATTACTTCTTAGTAAGTTCTATCCAGTGATGTACCGATGAATTCGAGAAGAAGACGAATTATTGTATACAGTTTGGTCGCTCGTTATGGTCCGCGAACCAGTTGCCAGCGCAAGGGGTGAAGATATTACAGGCAAGCCAGCCTCGCACGGCCAACGTTATTTCAACGTACCCTTGGCGTTCCACTTTTCTCGTGTTTCCCGTGCTTTAGCGCTGAAAGTTACTACTTAGCCGCTGCTTTACTTCGAAAAAGGCTCGAATTACTCGTTCCACGGGTGGCTTTAGTCGCCTCCAACAAAAATTCCCACCGATACATCATCCCCCCCCCCCCCCCCAGAATTTCCTCATTCGCGTTCACGACGCAGCTACAAGGTTCTCGTGTCCACGGTGAATACTTTCGCCAACGAACTTGGTTATACATGGTGTTGCATTTAGGCGAGAACAGTGGAATATCTTACAAGGAGCTCGTATTATCCAAAAGGAAAGAAAAATGTCCTTGCAAACTTGTTCGACACCAAGGGGAAATGTTGTTTGACATGAATATTTGAAATTTCTTTGCGTACGTAAAGTAACAGCGCAGATTTCAAAGACGAGTTAATTTTTTTTTTAAATGGTCAATAATTTGAGTTAGTAATTTCTTATTTTTTTAAGAAATCTTACATTCTTTTCTTCATTGTGCGATAACGCCTTATTGGATGGTATCATTATAAATGAATAGACTTATAAAATAGAGAATTGTGGAATATAATTCTAACTCGAAATGTTTGTCGCTTTCGCTGATAGAACGACCTTGCATTTGTAAAACAATTTTTTTCAAATTTGATCTGTAGGTCTCTTACTTTTTCAAATTTAATTTGTCAAATTAACTTAACACTGGCAAAAAATTAATATCTAAAATGAGAAAATGAATAATAATTAAATTTTTAAATATTAGGCTAAATTTTTATTCGATTACGTGTAATACTCAATCTAAAATACAGATATTCCATTTTATATCGTGATTTTACATATTTTATGATAAAGATACGTCAAATTGACACGAGTAAGGCTTAAACAGTAAAACAATTTGATTCTTTCAAAACGATCGATCGATAATTTATGACATTGTATCCTATATACTCTGTCGTATACTATAATTGTACTGCACTATATTGTATTAATTCTATTTATATTGTATTGTATTATATTGTATTAACTGTATTTGTATTGTATTGTACTATATTGTATTATATTTATACTGTATTTGTACTATACTGTATTACTGTATTTATATTGTATTTGTACTATATTGTATTAATTGTATTTATATTGTATTTGCACTATATTGTATTAATTCTAGTTATATTGTATTTGTACTATATTGTATTAATTGTATTTATATTGTATTTGCACTATATTGTACTGTATTTATATTGTATTTGTACTATATTGTGTTAATTGTATTTATATTGTATTTGCACTATACTGTATTAATTCTATTTATATTGTATTGTACTATATTGTATTAATTGTATTTATATTGTATTGTATTATATTGTATTGTATTTATACTGTATTTGTACTATATTGTATTGTATTTATACTGTATTTGTACTATACTGTATTAACTGTATTTATTTTGTATTGTACTATACTGTATTAACTGTATTTATATTGTGTTGTACTATATTGTATTAATAGTGTTTATATTATACTACCTATATCGACACATTATGTTATATAGTAGGTTGTTGTATTCTCAATAAACGTCATCATACTACGAACAAAAAAATGCAAAGTTTTATTTAAAAAAATTATTTTAATCTTGAAATGTACACTCTTATTTTCGTTCATACCAAGCAATTTTTGCAACAACATTTTTTTGATAATACAAAATATTCCAAAATATAAAGTCGTAAACTGTTCCCGCCCAAACGTAACACCCTGTGTGTACATACTTCGCTGAAAACACGGAAGCAATTCTTCGCTTTACTGCTAATTACAGCTACCATTCGCGGAAGTTATTTAAGAAGTGGGCGCCGTTTAACGCCGGCGAACCACGTAAAAGCGTGCCGATCATCGTACGAACGATGCCCGGTTAACCTTTCGCAGGCAGTTTTTCTGACTACCACGGGAAAGAAGCTATTTCCGCAGACACGTTTACGAGGAGAGAAGCCGAATATTTGAAATGCTTCAACACGTTATATTTTTGCATAAACTAATGTCTGTAGTCGGCTATTTCTCACATAGGTGATTTTAATTAAAAACATGTAAGTGTAAATATAAACGTATAAATATATATAAATGCAAATATAAACATATAAATATATAAATGTATATAATGTATATAAATAAATATAAATACAAATATAAACATATAAATATATAAATATATATATATAAACATATAAATATAAATACAAATTATATAAATATATAAATATAAATAAAAATTATATAAAAATATAAATATAAATAAAAATTATATAAATATATAAATATAAATACAAATTATATAAATATTTAAATATAAATACAAATTATATAAATATATACATATAAATATAAATTATATAAATATACAAATATAAATATAAATTATATAAATATACAAATATAAATTAAATATAACATTGTCATCATTATATTATAATAATTATGTCATAAAGATTAAACTCTTCAACAATAAGATTCAATTTATTTTTAATCAGAAGTGATCAGTTATGTAATAATAAACCTGGTGTCTAATTGTCAATTCTTACAGTATTATTTTGTAAAATTTGTCCGATTTTTGAATAACAAGTGAAATTAACAAATTATATAAATATTTTACATGGCTGCGCTGACACACACATTGGCTTTTATTTATTGAATTTCTGAATTAGAAATCAAATTAACAAACTTTGTTAAATTGCTGTACACATTGACTCTTAAAAATCAACTTCATCGTGTGGTAATGTTTCATCATACGCAACTACAGCGATTACAAATAAAATCATTTCAATTTGATTTATGCGAATTTGTTAATATAAACTTTCCAGATTTGTCAGTGACAATGTACATTTATGCTCCGAAGTATTGGAACATCTGGGCCCTGTCGCGTATTCGAGTAATATTAATTAGTAAAATTTTATAAGTAGCAAGCTACAGGATAATAAATCTTCTTACGTAACAGTAATAAGTTTGATAGTACTACAAATAAAGTTTTCGAACAACAGGAAGTTACTGCCTCGGTGTCAGTGCATCACTCTTGGGTGAGAAATAGAACTTCCAATAACTCGCAAAACTGTTTCTAACATTGTAACCACAGACGAAAATTTTTCATTCACTTGGAAAATAAAAACTTACTGCATTGCAAGATTTTTTCGAACGTCGCAAATTCAAAAATCAACGTTGCTTAAAATCTTTATAGGAATGTTCCTAGATATGTATTAAAAAGACAAAGAATGATATTAAAACAAACAGGCAAGTGTCAATTATGTCTGGATAATTCTGATTTTTGAATCAAAAGTTTCTGTCGAAATTCATCTTCCAATTCTGTTAGTGTGCTTATTTTATAATAATGCAAGTTCTTTTTTATTTTCACGTAGATTGTATCATATAAAGGTAAGTACATGTTTGTTATTCTTGTACATGAATAAGTATATTACAAGTATATTGTTTTTGTTTGCAATTTTTCGATTTCAATTTAATAAGTATAGATGTGTACGGTTTTCATAAATTTAATTAATCTTTTAAAGAATACTTTTCAAAATTTGTTTGTGATTTTCAAGGGATCACGAAAGAATTAGCTGTTTCTCCAATTTTTAATAACTTTTTTCTAGGCCAGCTAATCTAATAGATCTAAATATATGGATTTCAATAGATCCAGAAGAAAGAAAAATTAAAAACCTTTTTTAAATTTCATAATTTATCTATGGAAAGAATTTAAAATACAATAATTTGTTAAAATATGTAAATAAATGAATCATTGGTCAATGAATCAAAGTATGACTTTTACTCTAAATTCTCATTGGCTCAACGTATTATACAGTGGATAGTTTTATTTTAAATTAAATTTCTCCTTAGACTCCAAGATTTTCACTTTTTCAAATGTTTAAAATGTTCTCTTTAGATTTTTATTGCTTTCTAAAACTTCTTACTTAGTATCGAAAATGTAAAATTATATAAACATCTATTTAGCCTACTAATAAATTTAAATATATTATATATAAAAATAAATATTTGTCTATATATTTACTACTTCTACCTTTTCATTTTTTACAAATCCATAGTTGATCACTCCTTTATACATAGCATTGTATAATTCACATTTTGTAAATTCTTAATATAATTGTTATAGTGTTAAGTATATTGATAAAAATATAATTTTTGTACAAACATTCGTAGTTTTCTTGTCATCCTAACTATCTAATAATATCTTTCTCTTCGTTATCCTCACATCATTCTAGGGTTGGGCAAATTTCATTTCAAATGAAGACAAAAGACTAATCTAGTACTTTCATTTTTAAAATCATTTTCAAGTAACCTTTTATTGGATTTCATTCATCTGAATGAAATAAGAAAAAAAATCCCACTATAGACAAAGTGTACACAACAGAATCAGGAACTACTTGAAAAATTATTCGTTGAGACAAATCTACAAAAATGATCAAAAATTACCTTGACTGATAATGAAACAATGAGATAATTCAGAAATTTACACGTCTATTCAAAATATTTTATTCAAACAATGCTGAAACCTGCGTCGTTCGCCAATGAAATAATTCAGAAATTGCTCGTCTTTTCAAAACATTTTATTCAAACAATGCTGAAACCTGCGTCGTTCACCAATGAAATAATTCAGAAATTTGCTCGTCTTTTCAAAACATTTTATTCAAACAATGCTGAAACCTGCGTCGTTCGTCAATGAAATAATTCAGAAATTTACACGTCTATTCAAAACATTTTATTCAAACAATGCTGAAACCTGCGTCGTTCGCTAATGAAATAATTCAGAAATTTACTCGTCTTTTCAAAACATTTTATTCAAACAATGCTGAAACCTGCGTCGTTCACCAATGAAATAATTCAGAAATTTGCTCGTCTTTTCAAAACATTTTATTCAAACAATGCTGAAACCTGCGTCGTTCGTCAATGAAATAATTCAGAAATTTACACGTCTATTCAAAACATTTTATTCAAACAATGCTGAAACCTGCGTCGTTCGCTAATGAAATAATTCAGAAATTTACTCGTCTTTTCAAAACATTTTATTCAAACAATGCTGAAACCTGCGTCGTTCACCAATGAAATAATTCAGAAATTTGCTCGTCTTTTCAAAACATTTTATACAAACAATGCTGAAACCTGCGTCGTTCGCTAATGAAATAATTCAGAAATTTGCTCGTCTTTTCAAAACATTTTATTCAAACAATGCTGAAACCTGCGTCGTTCGCCAATGAAATAATTCAGAAATTTACACGTCTATTCAAAATATTTTATTCAAACAATGCTGAAACCCGCGTCGTTCACCCTCGCATTCGCCGTAATATCGAAAACCCTAAATCACGAGGCTAAACCGCAACGACACGAAATACCACGTTCAATTTATCCCCCCGAGGTGGAGAACGAACCAGCGTTCGTTCCGCGGCGTAAAAGCTGTGCGCCGGCGAAACTTCCGCCAGTTGCCGGCGAACTAACGCGGAAGCTGCAGTTCGATCCGTTATCCATCGAACCTGCGGAAACAATTTGCCGGCGATGTCGGCGGATAGAAACGAGATTACGACGAGGCAAAAGGTCGATAGGTTCGGAAACGTAGCCGTGAAACTTCCGGCGTGTTTGTCGAGTCCCTTACGCTCGCGCGTTTCGTTTAATTCGCGCTGTTAACTTTCGACGCCGACGTCCTTCTTCCCGATCACCTCTTTCTATTCCATCGTCGAATCGAACACTCGACAAAGGCAGATCAAAAGGAACTTCGATTTATTCAAATACGCGAGGTTCCCGCGATAAAATGTTTTATGAATCACGAACCGACGATTTTATTGGAAACGTGATAACCCGTACCGGTTGTTAGCCAACTCTCTCGTAACGAATTCTCCGGGGAATTTGATACCGTAACGTCGAGTCGGAGGAAACGGTGAATTTCGGGGATACTATCTCATTACGAAATCCGCGCGCGATATTGATTACGACGTTATATCGCGATATTCCTGCCGCTTTGATATTTAACCAATTGCGCTGGAACGACGTGGAGAATCTTTCGTTCCAAAATTGTAATATTTCCTCAATTTTAAGTATATTTCTGTAAAAAAAAAAAAAAAAAAAAAAAATAGACGAAACAAATAATAAATTTATTACTTCTCAATAATTTCTATCCAGTGATATCATATGATATCGACGAGTTTAAAAAGAAAGCGACGAATTATCATATACTACGGTTTGGTCACTCGTTATGGTCCGCAATCAGTTGCTCGTAAAAAATTTAATTCGACATAACCCATTGTGGTTATTATAGTTATATCGTTATATAAATTATCATAAATCTAAATTTTTATATTTCCAAACAATATGCTAATTTCATTATGATTAAATTGATTTTAAGTATATACTTCATTACACAGGATATATACGAATTATCGTATACGGTTTGGTCACTCGTTATGGTCCGCAATCAGTTGCTCGTAAAAAATTTAATTCGATATAACCCATTGTGGTTATTGTAGTTATATCGTTATATAAATTATCATAAATCTTAATTTTTATATTTCCAAATAATATGCTAATTACATTATGATTAAATTGATTTTAGGTATATACTATATTACATAGGATACATTTTATATGAAATTGCTCATAATTCAAGTATTTTTGCGATTTTAAATTTCACCATTATTTTAGTTAGTTTGTTATTTTAAATACTTATTGTACACATACATATATATGTACTTTTATGTATCTATTTCTTAAAATTTTAGTCCAGTTTATCGTTTACCGTGTAAAAAAAGAATGCATTGAATAAATGAAATTTATATTGCAGAATTATGACTGGAAAAATGAAATACGTTAAAATTAATGAAGTATACATAATGATTCTTGTTAATATTCGATACTCAAGAGATTATTGTTCTATATGTTTGTTTACAATAGTATCACTGAATCGCAATTAATTATTTAATGTAACATAATTTAATATATAAATGAAAAAGTCACATATTAATTTTGTAATTTTTTTATAAATTTTTATTGCCTCTTGCGCAAACCACTATGTGCATAAAATAAATAAAACTTATGAATTTATTAATTCTTTAAAATTTAAACAAAATTTATAATAATAATAAATATTTAATTTATAATATGTGTAATTAATTTCTGTAACTATATTATTTTGTGAAATTTATTAATTTTTTCATTATACTAAATACAACAAAAGTCTTGATTTGTGTATTTAAAAACCGTATGTTAATAACACTAAGTAAATAAATAAAGCAGTAATTTCATCCATGTAAAAATTAAGAAAGAAGCATAAACCTTCCGAAGAAGAAATTGAAGAAATTTAAGAAACTTGATAATAATTCTGCTGGCTTATGAAGTTTCACAGAGTTTAAGATCAGTAATAAAAATGAACGACATTAAAAATTCAAAGAGTAGAAAAGTTTTAATTATGCATAAATTTTGAAGACATATTACCTTTTTATAATTACATAGATATTTTTTATTTTTACTTTGAACATTACTCGATTAAATATCACATTATTTACATATCAAAAATAAATGACATAATAAAGAGCAGAATTCAAAATTTGGATGTTGGACCTGCAGACTTTACGGATAACTATAGTAATTTGTGTTATAAATTACTAATAAATAATTTAATTTTACTTTGTATTATATATATATATATATATATATATATATATATATATATATATAT